>NC_088310.1:19470020-19770020 GCF_910592395.1 Lineus longissimus | reverse complement strand
AAGAGTACTGTAAACTGCCAACATTTTGCACCAATTTTCATTTTGGTTTTTCAAATCAAAAACACGATAATCATAATAATATTTTGGCGATTTTTATCATCGTGATTTGATATTACTTCTTAAAGAAAAGCTGTACAGTAAACCTCCCTTAGCTGACATCTCTGTTCGCAGGACACCCTCTTCATTGAGGATGCTAGTTTGGTCCCAATTGGTTGTTTCTATTCAATCGGAACTCTCTAATCAGGATCCCTCTTTATCAAGGTCAGCACTTCATTTAAAGAACAGTCCCAAGGATGTCCTTAATGGAGTATTTTTGGTCCCAAAGTGGTTGTTTCCATTCAATTTGACCTCTCTAATTACACTCCACAATAGTCAGTCCAAAGGGCGTCCTTAATAAAGAGGTTTCTGCAATATTTCAAAATCAGAGGATGTAAGGATTGACTCACTTCATCCAAGTCTCTAGAGATTTCCACCCCGCGGTGTCATGGAAGATATCCTCAGCCAATGCAGCTCTCTGCAATGAGAAAACATCATATGGTCATAGCAACAGCATCATGACAAACGAGTCTTTGAGATGGCATTGCCTGTCGACTGCTCACTCTCTTGCAGCTGATATTCCTTCTCATATGCAGTTTGACTGGGGGTTTGTTACCAGAGAAGACCGCGATTCCCCAGGGTTTACCAGGCAAAGCTAATTCAATCTCCTCAGTGTATATCCTGGCAGCTGATCTCTTGTCACCAGGCCAGTCTCCGGAGCAAGGAGACAACCCGTAGGAAAATCAACTCAAGCAAGGAGTGGCATAATAATGCGCAAAATAATCTCCGGTTTATCAGAAAAGAAGACTGTATTTGGAAATTACCATAGCAACTGCAGAATGATGCAAGAGTTTTTGTCTTATAAAGGTGTAGACAAGCTGACAATGTGTTTCAAGTCCAGGCACAAGTTACTTTACAAGAAAACAGCTCAGCTATGGAGATGTCATGACGATTACTCTTTGACTTTAGGGCTGAGGGATTGTGTATTTATTTTTCCCAAAAGTTTTGCCATATCATGAAATAAGCTTGAAAGGAAGTCAATCAAACCAACAGCTCCTGACCGGAAACCACATCGAGGAACCCCTCCATCAACAACCTGTCACATCTCCAGCTGTGATTAGTGTCGCTAATCTGCTACATGCATCCTCATGACTTCTGACATGACAACAAACCAAGCTAACCCCAAGAGGAGGAAAAAAAATCATTACAGATTATAGATAGGGGAAACAGGCAACTAATTGCAGGTTATGTTTATGTCTTGTGGTAAAGAGGAGTGGGAGAACTGGTTGAGGAAACAACAAGAGGTCCAAGGACCGGATGCTCAGCTGGATCTAGCTGTGGTGATGGCTTTCGGCAGAATTCAGTCAATTTCTGGGTTACAATATCTCAGAGATTTACATCTCATTTTATGTGTCTTGATAGTCATTTATGGCAACTGCATGGCTCAGTGTGACTGAAAACAAACTGAAACTAAATCTTTACCTTTTCCTCTGAGTTGGATCGAACCAACTTCTTGACAAGTCTTTCTGTGTCCTGCTGCTCCTCGAGACTAGCCTCAGTTTGGGGACGGCGCTCGAGGTTCACACGAATACCATTCAAAATGGCTTTCTTGGTATTGGCATATATTTCGTCACCATTTCTTTTACACAGGGCACCAAGGGTTTCACCTAAAAGATACAATGAAAGAGAAACTTATGGATGGGGAGCACAGCCCCACAGTGGAAGAAGAGAGTTCCACTTGTGAAAGGAAGGTCATGGATTCGAGGCCATGAACTTTCTACAGAAAGTTTTTTGGTTACATACATGTAGGCTCTTGTTGGGGAATAAACTAAAAGAGCTTTGAGACGGTCTCACAATGTCGACCCACAGTATTATAAGAGTTTTTGCATGCAACTGGGCACCAATTGGATTGATTGGTGTTGTGACTGTCATCAAATGGAAAAAACAAAACAAATATTTGTCACACAAAGGGTTAAAGAATACATTACACTCCTCACAAAAACAACAAACAACAAACAAACGCTGCATTTTCTTACATAGCTAATCACAATTAGCTGCAAAAAAATCAGGGCAAGCCTTGTCAGACTGTCTTGTCCAATCAGTCATTTCTAGCGAATGCCATTTACTCATCCCAGTGATGAAAACACTGATAACATTAGAATAGATCCAGGCTGATTCCAGGGATGGAATGCACTTTTATGCTCACACGATCCAGGAACCTTTAATCTTGAAGCTATTAACTGCACCTTTGTGTTTTTATTTTCATGCAGTCACTAGTATCAGGGAAATAACATAATACTATCAATTATCAATTGAAACTCCCACACATGAGGGATTTCTCACCCCTTTAAAAGAGGGTTAAGATTTTTTTTAATAAACATGCAAGGAATCTTGAAACTAAATCTGAAACTGCCCCTTTTTAACTTTTCTTAGTCAATACAGCAGTTATTTGCTACATATGAAAACACAACTAGAAACATGATTTTAAAATTTTTCTAAATGCATAGAATATCATCAGGCAATTTCAACATATTTTTAGACAATTTCCTTTTGACAAACTGAGCTCAGCTCGTTTTACAACTCTGAAATCCATTTTGCATATTTCTTATCAAAGACGACAGAGGCTACGAATAGGAATGAATGTAGCTGGGAAAGTGCATTGTAACATCCCTGGATATTGATTTAACGGAAGTAGGTTCTGGGAACTGATGGCTGTAGATGACCAGATTCCCATTAACACTTTCTTTGAGCATTCATAATTAACAGAACTTCTCAAGCAGCACTTATTGGCCAAGATGCTCATGATATTGTAGTTATACAATCTAGAACGGCTGGTCTGGTCTGGACTCAACACTCTCCAAACCATAAATTTCTCAAGTCGTGAATATGATTTGTGTATGATTTTGCATTGACAGCGTTCCAAATTGATGTGTATTCACAGTCATGACTGCGATCAGGACTGTATTCAGAGAGGGGGTCAAGTGCCCCCCCCCCCCCCCCCAACATACATTTGATGGAAATATGGCAAAAAAAGGTGTTCAGCCCCCCCCCCCCCCAAGAGACGTTTGCATCCTCACCAGCCAGACCTGCAATCCTCCCGAAGTCCCAATCAATGATGCTCATCTAGCCAACTGAATTAGTTCCTCCAGACCACCTGCCCATAGTTGACATGTTTGATCAGACTGGCTAGTGGAAGTGGATGTTGGAGTGGCGAAGTGGAAACATAATCGGCTGTGACCACTCAGGTCCCGGGTTTGATTCCCGGTCAATCCGTTACACTCATGTGATAGAGAGGACGACTCTTGACAGCTTAGGTTTCCCTGGAGTCTCCGGTTTCCTCCTACCTATATAACTGTAACAATTTCATAATAGAGCTAATAATATACTAGTTGACGCTCAGCTATCAACTCAATCTTTTTTAAAGGAGGCTTTGAATTGCTAATTTACTTTTTAGGGCCCTATGGCTATAGTATAGAAATACTACATGTAGCCCCCCCCCCCCCCACCTCTCTTTCAGTATTAGGCTTTTAACCTCAAAGTTTATTCTATTTCTAATGTCTCCTACCTGGAGAAGGTATACCCTCCTTTAGGATCAACAATTTTATGTCCAGTCCTCCTTGGGCTTATCAAGGATACTGAACAAAGGAAAATTAAACATACATAGTCAAATACATCATCATGTCACTTGCTAAAAAAGTGATATTTGACAGTTCAACGCAATGATGGGCCCAGTGGAACACAGGAATATGATGTAGGTGGCTCATAATGACCGAGTGGCTCCGACTGAATCAGTCATTTAAGAAGTTTACTGTGTTCAGTGAAGTGAAGTGACTTGCCCAAGGATGAGGTTGCGCAACACATGCAGTGACCCTTTAGTCCTTGGCAAATGGATCACAAATCCAGGCTGAAAAATGTATGTTCTTTATCATGTGTGTACAAACAATTAGATGAAACTCACCAGCTGCCATGCGAATTCTGTACTCATTATCCTCAAGGAGCCTCACTGCAAAGGGCAGAATCTTGACAGCAAAATCTTCAGTTGAGTGCTCGTGAACCAAAACCAGTTTTGCAGAGCCCAGCGCTCCAATCGTTGTTTCCCACGGCGCCGAGTCATCTTGGAGTAAAGCAAAGATTCTATCTTCAAGCTCTGTCAAACCTTGAACTTCTACATCCTTTAGGACGCGTTGAAGTTGTACTAAACCGCGATCACGTTCGATTTTTGCAGAGCTGCAAAGTAGTTTGAAAATTTCGTCCGCCATGCTTTTTGTTTACGGAGACACGTTGTTGTCGCTACACACTGATAAACTCGAGTGAGTCATTCTGTGCTACCGCGCAGCTCACCCGAAGACAATTACGAAGACTAACGATCGATTTCAACACTATTTTATACACGCCCCTTTGGCCTGCCTGCTAAGTCACGGCATTGTAAATTTCCTTAGAGTAACAAGAGAGACTGTTTGAGTCCCAAGTATTTATTTCATGACAACCACCCCGACTATAGAGCTCCAAACCTTCTCGTCTCCTCTTGTCTCCCTCGAAGACGACAGTTTCAGTTTTTCACCTCAACGGCAGACTGCGACACTGATGAAATATGGTATTCTGATCTCGTCCAATAATTAATCAAGCCTAGTCTTAATCAATTCTTGCATCTTTTTATTCTTTAATCTTTATGTTCGCCTACTTTAACTTACTTTAACAGAAACGCCAGGTTAAATTAGTGAACATCGGCGAAACCTCGATGCAGTCTATAGTTTCCCCATAACATTTTAATTTGGAAAAAAAGGTGCTGACTGATTTTAGATAGTCAATTTCTACATCGGGCTATTGAAAGTAAGGAGCCATCCCGTCGTAACCAGCAGGTCGACTGACGCCAGAATTCCCACGCGACTGATCCATTTGTCATTTGTCTCTCATCATCTACTTCACCCTAGCCCATCTGTTCCCTGCCAGCCTCCGCCTCGAGTACCATTTCCCAAAACATTTGACCCTCAAAACAGATCAACAAATCAATTGAAATTACCCGCGGTGATTTAGTGCGAAAATTTAAACATAAAGAGTCAAACCTCTTAATTTTCACGGTGTTGTTAGCATGGTGAATGAACCTATTGATGGATTCCTGGTCACAATCTGGCGTAAGGTACCTGTCTGGACCACAGGTCTTGAGAAGGGCGCTCTGTCCCCACTCAAGAGACCAGGCCCCAGGTCTCGCATCACGGCGGGAGACTGGCGTATTGTTCATGCCACCAGCAACCCATTAACGGTTAGGAACGACCCTCGACTTCAGTGTCATGACACTATAGGGGTTATACCTTGAAAACATAATAAAGCTAATTTTCATTTTGTGTAACGAGGAATTGTTTATTAAGGATTTTCGAACCGTGCAATTAAAAAGTCAATTATCAAAATCCTTAAAATATAAAGAGGTTGTAATTTTGATGACATGAACTGTGACCCGAGGCGAAATCGTCTTCCCTTGCAATACACACAAAAACTTGTCTCGCTGTCCCTTTCGAGAGCAGTCTCCGCCAGAGATATGCTAGCTGAGATTGAGAGTATCAGGGTATGGTCATATACATGTATAGGCCAATTTTAAAAACGAAAGCCTTGAAGAGATGATAATTCCGAATGACAAATATCCAAATAATAAAAAATTAACCTTTCATAAAATTTGAAACTTAAACGATGCTGTCAAGCGACTTCAACAAAAACGACCCACGCGCAAAGCCCTTGTCGCGCAGTCGATTCATCGACGGATCTGACAACTCTCATCGGCAGCGGACGCGGCATGGTCTTCCATCTTCTTCCAAAGGTATATTTAAAGGGTCGGCGAAGTCAATTGAAATTTATTCAATCTCAGGGTATGGACCGTGTAATTAAATTCGAATAAGTGTGACGCGACTGAGTAATCTGATCGTCATGCTGGGCCAGTGTCTTCCAAACTTGTCGTCATTCAGGGATGACAACATCAGAATTAGATTCGGCTTTGGTTTGAGATGTGCCCGCGGCGCGGTGCAGCACATTTGGACTCCCCTCTCCATCTGTTGTGTTTATACTGATGATCACATGTCAAAACTACCGCACAAAAAGACCTTGGTCGCGGGAGACAAAAGGAGATTTCTGCGGGACGACGTGAGCCTTCGAACATTCAGCAAAGAACATTTCGTTTTTCGTATTTCGTCAAAATGCACCTGCACCAACAGCGTGGGAACAAACATATGAAAACTACTGCACAGACAATCGTCGTACTGATATTGTCAAATCGTACTTATTAAATTAAAACATATACACGTACAGAAGTTGTGTCGGTGTCGTGAAAGTTGCGACCGCTCCTGGCCGCTTTTACAGTACGGAACGAGGATGTGAACAGCAGCATAAAATGCAACTTCTTTGATCTGACTCTGAAATGATTTTGCTAGCCACTGGTTACACTGGGTGTTCCCTTACAAACGAATTGTTGGTTACTGCGACATATGATCCTTGTTAATATCTCTTCAGAGGTTTGAAACGGGATATTGAGGGACAAAGACTAAGTGTAATCGGACCGCCAGTCCCGACCTTAATGGGAGAAACGTCGCTTCCTTCGGGCGGGAAAATATAGAATATCTTAAAGATTTTAGCCCCAGACTACAGTATACCCGCAAATCTGTAGACACTCTAATATTAAACACGGCCCATCAACATTGCTAATTATAGTCAGGACCAACCGCTTAACCATTCTCTTAAACTCGTCCAATCGGCTAAGCACAGCCATTGACGTATCGCGTGACGTGTAATTCTGATTGACACTGTCGTTTGACATAGGGTGTTCGTCATAAATTGTCCTCAACACTTGCTCTTTATTCACCCTAATGTCATTACACCCGGATGTGACACCTAGTCATAAAGGTACTGCACTTTTCATTTTCGGCCGCCTCCCGAATCTTAACGGATTCAGTTACATATCATTACCACCACCGCACGGACAGCAAGCCATCCCCACCCACATTGTTGGGGCGTCAACTCGTCATTATCCGTCTCTTATCATTACCTATCTAATTAACCAACGAGTATAGAGGAAACTGTTTGAATTCAGCTAATTAATTACTGAAAAGACACAATAACTTAAACGTTGACAACTTTGATGATTTAGGTATCTGAGTTTCCTTATGCCCTACACCTGTCTTTCGCACCAAATATTATGTCAGTGTGATCAGAATACCTGGCGTATGATCATCACACAACCGAGAATATTAATGGCAGTCACGTGGAGAGCAATACTTGATTCAAAACTTATCATCAACCACCGCTATGAATAATCGATGAAAAGTGACAATTACTATTTTTTCCGAGGTTTGTGCTTGTTTCCGACACCTAAGGGTAATTTGTGACTATTCTAAACGCACTTAATCAGTCATTACGAGCAGGTACAATGTTTTTCCGCTGCAAGGCAGATTTTTCCGCGATATCAAATTTATGGAACTTTTTTTTCTTTTTCTTAGCAACTGGTGTAGCCGCCATTGACTGCTGTTCAATAGCACCCTTTTAGCACATTTTGCCACCTTGGGGTGCTACAGACAAATTTTTCAGTGACATATCAAAATATAACATATGTATGGTGCCCTATTGATTCCTCTTTGGATTGCCATGGTTTGATACAAAATAGAATGTCTGCATATACCAAAGGGAGCACGTTTGAAGCGACATTTCTATGGCACTCCTGACATATTAGGGTGCCACATAGATGACCGCGATTTGTCGCACCCGTGGCATTGAATGTAACACGTCTCGCAATATTGGTATGCGCTTGAAAGATCGACCAAGGCAATATACATTTGGCTAAGGATGTATGATAAGTTAATAGCTAAAGAAACGAAAATGTAGTCTCTTCCATTCAAGTGTTTCTGATGAATAGCTATCCATCGCCTGGGGCAGGAGACACCATTTCTCATAGTCAGGGAGACCTATTGAAATCTGCAACTATCACCGCTCAACAAACAAGCGAAGAGTTTCATGAAAAATTGAATTATGGCGCTATTGGTTCGCTTGAGGAAAAGTTCTGTTGTTTTATAAATAGAGCAGAAAAAGAAACCTTCCGCGCGGATAGCCAAGCAATGTTGGCCAAGCAACAATAAACACGTGAGAAGTGAAACAATCTTGATAATTGTCTCATGAATGGAATTTGATTGTCTTAGTCTATATTTTGTCTCAGACAATTTTTTGTTTTTTTTGTTTGGAGGTAATGAATGGAACACGACACATTGGGCCCTAGGGGACCAAATTGTCTTCGGGGTGCTGTGTCTTCCAAATGATCCCGCACTGTTCCTTTTACCTAAGATAAGCAATTATTGGCATTTTGATAATTTTGGACGACTTACGATTTGGCAGCGTAGGTGCTTTTTATTGGTTATCGCGGCCTTTTTATCGTTTATTGCATTATCGTCGATCTGCTCGCTTGTCTGCACGAATCAAACCGAGCGATTGCGATAAAACGATAAAAAGCCACGTTTTACCTGCGATGATTATCTCTTTTTAAAGGACAATACCAGGATACAACGGCTACTTTTACATTAATGGGAGACCTTATTTTTTACCGGGTCGTTCAAAACTCTCCATCTTCGTAAGCGTTTCGTGACAGCTTTCCTTTTTAATCTCATCATCTCGTGATCTTTGCCTTTGATTCACCACATTGTTACTAATAGACCCATAACACATCAGCAGCCCCGGGGGGCAACGAGGCGCTTTTGTGCTCACCACGTCGCCAACGTGCCCGAATCTATTAATGAATAGCCGTCAAAAGCGACTATCATGTTGCTTAAGTGAGGTTTCTGAACATTTATCAAGTTTAATCTTCTCTTGCATAAGCCCTGGGCAGTAGTCTATTCAAGATAAATATTGTGTCTGGGGTGGTGACAATGGAAAAAGCGCATCCTTCCCGCTGAAAGGGCTCGTTGATGACGATATCATTCGATGTGTAATGAATTATAATGTCATGCCAATAGTTTAGTCTCGAGATTTTGAGGACAAAATATATGATAGTTTGCCCAGCGAAGCCCACATTCATCGACATGTGATGTCAATACCAAAGACAAGATGGGGATAGCTGGTAGAGCAGCAACTCAAAACAATATCAGAATTTTTGTCATAAAAGGAAATGTAATTGACAGCCTTTTCCATTGGCATATTAACTCATTTCTATCGAAATTAATAACCAATTGTAATTTCATAAAATGATCATGGCACATGACGAACAAAGTCATGATAACTCTTGGCGCAATAACAAATATCACTGAAGAATCGTTTGAAATACGATCGGGACATCCTCGAGTAATATGAAATGTTGTCGCATTCGATGATTCTCATTTCCTAAAGTTTCATAATTAGATGACACTATGGAATGATAGGCACCATGTAAAAGGAGGAGGGACGCCGCCGCGTTGTTTATGAAGATGCTACCAATTAATTAGTGTCTTCTCCGCGGGGAAGTCCTTTGAAGGGTTGATTGGAGTAGTAAGGACATTAGATCACATTTTGGAACCTGATTGATTTGATATTTCCTAGCATCCTCGATACCAGGGTCCTTCACATGACTTCTCGCCATGTTCGATATATATTAAACAACACGATTGAGGGACACTGGTATCCAGGATGATATTCCGGTTCCTCACATCGATTGCCTATTCTCCGGTCACGTCTTGACATGCGGAACTCCGGTCGGGTGATCGTGTGACAGAAATTATTAAAAATATATACAGGGGTGACCAAAAAATGCAACACATGAAAATGTCAATACATTTGATTATTACTAGCGAGGTTTCAACTCCAGATTTTTTTGGCACATTATCTTCGACACAAAGTTTAAGCCAGTATGGGGGATCTAGCATCCTTTCTGTTATGATATTTCGAAGAAAAATGGTCAAAATTTCAATGTCACGAACAATATTGTACGCATCTGGCTCATGTGCCAAAACTTAAATCGTTTGGATTACCTTCTGCAAAATATCTAGGAAGACAACCGCCAAGCAATAGGATACCTGAAGAGAGCAATATGGGGAAAGGTCACCAAAAAACGTTAACCCCTGACGTCTCACAGACAGACCAGAAACTACAGGCCTATTTCTTTTCCCTGCATCATAATTGTTTTACGTAAGTTGATAACCTTCCATGACCAGGGGTGGGGACAAATCGTTGCCCGTTCAGCTAACGGGGAAGGTGTCCGCCAAGAAGGCAGGGATGATTTTTCCAAGGATATAGGCAGTCCCTTTGATTACCTCTTAATAGCATATCATTAGCTAACAGGTTGGTTTTTATGTAGGACTAATAAGTGAAAGTAAATCTCGCGCCCGTCCGCGTGCTGCTAACGCTATAGCAACGTCAGCTTGGCCCAGGGCCACTTCCGTAGCTGTTCCTCATAATCCACCCAAACCATTTTACTAAGGGAAGAGAGCAAGCAGCCCCGTGGGGGAAGCGGTCGCCAAAGGTAACCGGAGAGGGGACCCGACTTGTATATAGACCGGTGGTCACACTTGCAGTTTTTGTTTAAGGTATTACTGGCCAATCGGTTTAACCAAGAACAAATGGTTTTACCTGATCGGTTAACCTTACAAGTTAACACACACTTTAATCGGAGATGAGTAGAATGATAAACCGCATTTACGATAGCAAATAAATGTTACCTATCGACTTGTCATGGAACGATACCAATCGCGTGATGAATCTTTGGCTAAAGTCATCTGACGGTGTTAAGGAACTGCTACAAAACACCGTGAAAACGGCCCCTCGTCGTTGTTTCAGGCGAATTGTGAGACAACCAATAAGGACGGTGATTAGGTATCAATTTCTATTCTAAAATACCTCAAACTGAATAGGCCTACTGAAATGCGATTTTGATGGCTTATCCATGTTTTTCAGCAATCTATTAAGCCACAAACGTGATTTACCAAACTCTACTGAACGAAATTCGGAAGTCTATAGACACTACAATAAACAAACCAAGTTCATGTCACGTAAAAGTTTATTTCGCATGATTTTATGGAAGAAGTCTATGTTTTGATAAAAAAAAACAATGCAAACGATGAATCCATTGTGAATTCTTGATGATGATCATCTTTTCACGTATATTTTGTAATGCAATTATTCGGTCATTAAATTCGGATAGCTCGCGGCCATTGATAGACACGTGATCACGAGTCTGGTCATACCTGGTGACAATAGTCACAATATTTCACCAAGATGGCGTTAAGAAAACAGTTTTATAGTCAATGTATTGGAATCAATCTGCTATTCAGTTTGTTCATTAGCCATGAAATCCAGCATCTTTACCCAGATGATTTTTTCTGTATCTTTCCTTGGACGGCGATTCTCACAACTCTTGAATTCTTCCCCACTGAGTTTCCCTGCCGACCAGTTTGTCT
Organism: Lineus longissimus; assembly: GCF_910592395.1. NCBI lineage: Eukaryota > Metazoa > Nemertea > Pilidiophora > Heteronemertea > Lineidae > Lineus > Lineus longissimus. The sequence goes on along the minus strand of NC_088310.1, from coordinate 19,758,594 downwards.
CAGGTGCAGCAATAGCAACTTAATGCGCATGCCCCGTAGGGAGTCTGCAGGGGGCGCGTACTGCGCACGCTCACTATTTACCAATATCAGATCAGCTAATTACGAATAGTCAACATACCTCATTGTCATAAGCTAGCGTCCGCTCCAGTAGGAGTTCGCTATATAAAAGGGAAACTTTGATGGGGGTGCCATATTTGAAAAGTCAATCTGACAGAACGTGCGGGCTGCCTTCTGAAACCTTCATGCAATCACCAATGAACTTTTTTTACCTATGACAATATCACTCAACGTGCAATTGACATTGCTCAAATTATGCTGACTTAGATTAAGAATAATTTAAAATTCATTCAAACTTTCAAATTGCAACGATGTTCCAAGGTGGTCAGAACTTGTTCCTTCCGAATCTTTACTACTTATACGCGGCAAATATGCCTTTTTCGAACGAAAGCGGTATTTCAGTTTGGCCGACAAGCTCCAATCTGGTTGCAGAAGACTTGTCAACAAGGAGTAAACACCAAGTGAGGTGTCGTCTGAACCTCATGGACACCTTCTCAATGAAGAACCAGCAACGCAATTCGCCAAAACCTGCCAAAACTGGTTTCTCGATTGCGGACATTTTGAAAAAGGATTCGGAAACGGTCGACATGGAAACTGATGGAGAAATGATGAAGAAGATTTACCACCGAATTGACGAGGAAAGACTTTGTAATTCTTTGGCAGATTTCTCCCAGGAGGATGGCGACTTCTCTTGGCTCCAGTGCACGAGGTATAAACCACCAAAACTGCCACGTAAGTCAAGTTTAATTAATTCATTACTTTGTTGATTTGATCATTGCATTCGTAGCAAAACTTTCCAGCAGATTTTAGGGTAAGAGATTTTGGGCTGGGGAAAGCGATGAACTGCATGGTCCAGCCGATGTTTCAGTATCCATTGATTCCATTGGTGTTTTCTTAAATAATACAGAATTGACTAGAACAGTAAAATTGACCGATATCAAAAATATTATTTTCAGTTTGAAAATAATTTTTTACAAGGCCCATTGGTCTGAAAAGCTGAAAATGTTCGTCTCTTTACTTGTTTTTGATAATTTTGATCTGACTTCTGTCTCCATCGACCAATGCAGCTTTTTCAATGGTTTGGTGAGACCAATAGATATAATGAATACATGTATGCTCCCAAAAGTTGACCCACAGAGACGGGCTGCAAGTAACGATGTGGCCATATCACTCTGATACGAACAAAGATTAAGATTATTTCAAAGTTGGTAAAAAACCTGTTGCAATGGGGGAACTATTATGAAACGCTAAGGCCCTGCTTTCCGCCATATTCGTACCTGGCGAATGTTACTACTGATTCTGCTACAAAACGGGCACCCGCCTCAATTCGTTACAAAGCAAATGCGTTTTTACCGTTTAAGTGACATTGGCTGAAATTCTCTCCTATAGCAAATATACGCGTATGCGCTGAAATTCGTTTCGTGAAAAAATACAAGTACCCTCTTTAACGATGGCAATCACAAGCTCACGCTCAGGCTTAAATTCGTTCTCTCAGACTGTTTTTTATACTTGATATCGTTACAAGAACACACTCCGAAATTCGTCATCGAATATTTTGGTGCCGTATTACGAGCGTATTACACCGAAAACAGGGAATGTAGCGAATATATTGTATCAAGCGCATTACGCTAAAATTCGTTTTTGTAAAGCGTACTCTGAAATTCGTTACTGGCGAACTATTTGTTAGTACTTGATATCAAATAATGTATTGTTGACAAGACTGCGAACAAAAAGTTATCACTGGTTCTCAATCCTCATCAACATTAAGCAAAAGACGGAGAAAGACGGATCTATAAACCTTGCCACGAATCATCATAAAAGGAAATAACAATGGGGTCGGCCATTTATCAGAAGTCATCACTTGAAGTAATTAAACGACAATATGTGATGATCATGTCTCCGTTGAATCTGATCTTTTTCTTTCCAAGTGTTCTTTCGCTTAGAGTATCGGTTGCAGATCAAAGAGAACAACGCGTATACCAATTGCCTCAGCGATTTCGCTGATTCCGATATTTCCGGTATTTCCGTCACGACATCCGGCTGCGTGACGGAGCCGTCAAATTTCAGCCCATCTTAAGTTTATCTCAGTACTTGGTGAATAGAGATGTACAGTGTTCTTCAAAATACAGTGTAAATGATAAATTTCGCCTGCCTTTGGTGAATTCAAGTTTGAGATATGTTTTGATTATACTTTTTGTCCTCACGTGAACATTTTGTTCGATGGAGAATGCAGACTTTTGGTTTGGTGAATTGGAATCAGTGTTTCTTTAAAGTCAAGTACTAAACTCAGGCTACTAAGTCAAGTTAAAAAATGTCACCAGGTTACGAGAAAAAAGCTCGCATCAAAGCCATCAGACCCAGCACCCAACCACTTCGCGTCACAACGGAAACCTGTTTGCATACGTTGCCAGTCACCTCGAGATCCGGCAACATTTGATAGCAGTTAACCAACCATGCAAAATTATCTTAACCCAGGCTATGATTAAGTCAAAATATCAAGATTTAAGGTGTATTCAAGGTAACAAGAAAACTTCTGCATCATTTGCTATGTTTGTCTATCAATACGCTCAGAATGATAATCCATTAGATTTCCTCTTTGGCTATTATGGTTGCTTAATCAGCAGAATGGTCATTTTTGGCCACAGCCGGCAGTCAGGATTGAAATTGACCTAATGAAGGGTGCTGGACAATGGTGTCTTTGGCGGCGCGATCAGAGAGTGGGAGGGGAAGGTTGGGTCAACACGGATCAGCACTGGTCATTATTGTTCATATCTCACGTCAGAATGCGACCAAGTGAGGGGTATTACCGGCGATGATGATGCTAAAGGAGGTAGCTGACGAGGCGTGAAAGTGAGGCATCAAGGGAGCCGAGCACACGCCGAGGCGGGTATCACCCCTGCGGACAGCTCCCTGGTCGCCATCATGACCATCGGTAAAATCTGATTCGATGAGAGACATCTGCGAAAGGGAGTAAGTTTAGAAATCAACCCCAGGGAACTATATAATGAGACTTGGACTTCACGACCGAATTGAATGAGAAATTATGCCCTCGCCTGTTTTAGTACTAATGAATTTGACGCCAGGCGATAAGTAGAGGGCAGGTCAAATTCGAACTGGACGCGCATGCAGTTATCTCATCCCTTGATGACAGAGCTTCTAATCACCACAGATAAAAACAGATACGAACCATAAATTATCATAGATAATCTTCAAAACATCTTCAAGGGATATTGATTGCTTGATATATTCCCAAATATAGATATAAGACCATTAGCCCATCTTTAGTATCTTGTGGTTTTCCCTATATGTTCCATTAGCAGACGACAGCCCATTGTTGATTATTGCTTAAATTATCTTTGATCTCCAGATCCATATTTATTGAAAAGTTCCGAGCTCAACTTTCATTTTTGTTTCTACGGATTGCCTAAGGCAAAATAATGTCATTCTTCCATTATTATCATTATTCATGATGTCGTCTGCTGTCACGCATCATTCCTTGACAGCCCTCATCTATCGTCCGCTATCATCAGAATCTGAACCCATGGCAGAAATCTCGTTTTGTTTAATAAACGCAGCTTTGGTTTCAAAAAGACCCCTCTTTATAAAATACTGACTCAGTAATTCATTATTTTTCTAAGTTTATTTTCTCATTATGTGCGCTTGTGTTTTTCTCGCTCATCTGTTGTTTCTTCCGATCTTCTCCATTAGTTCCATTAGCCGTTGACATCTGCATTCTGACTTGCGCTTTGAACTCAAAGTAATTGTAAATTGAAAAGTATTCAAGAAATTAAGCATTGGTTTGAGTTTCGATTAATGTAACGTCGTATAACTTAAAACATAAGAATTTTTTTATTCAGTTAGATACTGGTTTAAAACACCTAAAAGCAACTAATTTCCTGTGTAAATATTTTAACTTGTAAATTGTAACTTGTTGTAACTTGTAAATTTGATTAAACAATCTTGAACACTCCTAACTTTTATCACTATCATACGGTCATGTGATCTTTTTCACAAATCAATTTCTGATTATAATTTATTGCTGGTGTAGGCCCTCCATACAAATATTGTGGTTGTTGATTGGCTGTTGTAAAGATGACGTCATCCAGACTATACCTGACTGCGATATCAAATCCTAAAGTTCAAAAAGTTTTTTCTGAACCCGATATTATGTTACTAACGATACTTTATCTTTCTTTTCATTCAGGTCTCAAGAAGAAGGAGGGCGTGAAGAAAAGGAAGCTAGGTCGTAATCCTCGGGTACCCTTCACTCAGCATCAAGTCAACACGCTGGAGCAAAAGTTCCGGCGGACCCATTACCTTAGTAGTCTTGATGTGGCGGAACTCTCAAGTGCCCTAAATCTTACGGAGACAAGGGTAAGGTTAGGAATAGTATAGAGTAGGCCCAAATTTTACCATCGACACGTTTTTGCCTTCCGCCATAACCAGACCAAAATAAAGGAAACATAATAGTCGGCATCGTCGAGCTATTTTGGCGCCGAGGAGAATGGAGACAGCGGGTATGGAACACGGTTGTGACTTTGTCGTCGGGACTATTTTGCTATGAATTGGTTTGAACAGCAAATCCTAGGTTGCACTGCTTCTATTGAAAGTAATTGAAAAACGTAAAGGTTACATGTATTTCTTTTTGTCACAATTAAAACGTGACTAGTTCATTGTAAATTTTCTTGCTCGGGCGCGGGTGTGCATGTGTTGAATATTCAAAAACAAACATTGTGCAGCCGAGTACATGTATATTTAACATCGTGATCATTATTAAAAACCTGATTAATCTCCGTGAGTTATCAGCCTTATGATTGGTTAGCCCGAGGGCCCACTTCTTCCTCCTTACCTCTCCATCAGCATCTCAGCTTGCACTTACTTCATCAGGGAACGCATCAATTAGAGTGTTTTGTTCCATAATTCCATTAACAGCCATAAAGCAATATGATCGGACACTCTTCTACTCTTCGTGTTGCGTTTTATAATGTAAAGCATTTTCTCTGGAGTATTTTTGCGCTAATTATTTTTGTACTTATTAGCAATCAATTAGCATTATTAAGGAAGATTAAATTTAATCCATACTTTGCATTATTGACTGATGATGTGATAGAAGTTAGTTGGTGAGGAATGCTGGTTAATAACCGAAGGAATGGTATCATATAGAAGTCCAGGGATTACAGTCGATAGAATTGTCGAATATAACAAAGTTATTCGAGTGAGGCAAGGGTTTCGAGATGGCTCATTATTTCTAATTTCTATGTAAAATCTCACAATCATATGCCAAAGGTGTCCATCAGAGTATACACAAATGGAACATAATCACTAGGGGAAGGTAATATTGCAACCGCAATATGAAATTAACTGGTAAACAATAATGGCTTATAACTGTTTAGAGGATGTGATATTACAATCTCATCTTCATGACTATGAAACAAATTGGTGAAAAAGAATGGTACCGTAATACATTATAATTGTTGAGAGAGCGAATATCACAATCACATGTCGATGATATTGAAACGAAGCGGTAAACAAAATGGCACATAATTGTGATGTTATTCACTGCCTTAACAGGAACAAATGTGGTATGAATGTGAACGTTGGAATTTAGTTAGTTTGCCGCTGATAGAAAAAGAGTGTCTTATGCAAAGATTGAGCTCTGATATGATGGAGCTGTTGTTGGGAAACAGCCTATTCAAAGACTTAGACAGACAATTAGTCGGGAGAAGCTTCGAATTTATTGCTTCGGGCAAGAGTTCTAATAAATGCATGAAAATCAAATAAAGAGAATCAGATTTTGTACCACAAGGCAATCGCAGTTCTTACGTGGTATTTTCGTATTGTCAGCTTATTTATTTCCTCGGGCATGTAGGAAGCGTTATTTGGTAAGCATACTTTGGGTAAATCAAACTAGCAGAATTATCAATCTAGAAACACGTTCTTTTTGACTAAAGAGAATTTGCCACAAGAAATAGTTGTCCTTTTATGAGCGTTATACCTGCCTGCATTCATGAAATTAAAGGAAAAATATGAAAAATATGCCTCTTTGACTAATCTAACTTGTGTGGAGAGTATAGTATCTCAAAGTCTTCCCTGAGAAAAGTCCTTACATGTAAACTATACATGAATAATTTAAAAGAGGTGATGAAATGGAATAAGTCGGAATACAACAAAGTGAAAACTAATTGATTATGTGATTATAAACAATGTAACAAGGATATTCTGGTCCACCCTTGGTTCCAGCAATGATTGATGTTCATAAGCGAATTGTGGTGCCGTCCTTCCACCTGATGACTGCTCTCCACTTTCTTTTCAATGGGTGCCTATCAAATGTCCTGTCATTCGCTTGATTGCATTCATTAGGCGCATTCACAACAAGCTTTTAAATGGCGCTCATGGCCGCAGGCAGACGACACCCAGCGTCATCGTCTGCTTTACAAATTGTCCATTGTGCGGGGCCTCCATCAGCGCTTCTTTAGATTTCTGCATTTTCTCATCATCTACCAATATCAATAGTAAAGACTTGGGAAGCAACGGTGAGTGTTTTTCCGGCCTCATATGTGGTACTTAGCACACCTGATTATAAATGATGCGTTTTCTCTCCTTTGTCCTAATTGTTTCGAAGAAAATGACAGAGCTAGCTACAGGATATTCGTGGTTTGCCGATCGTATGCGAATGTACTTTTATGTCTAGGAATTTCGAAGAATAGCAAGCTATATGGTGATAATAGGAAAATAACATTTTATTTGTCTTATGGCCCGAGTCCCTGGTTTTTCGTAATCTACCAGAACAATTAGAAGAATGGTATTCCTACAGTTATAATAATGAGAACTAAAGAGAAACTAAAAAATAACGATTTTCTAAGCGTTTTCTTGGCGGTTTGTTTGCAGACACTAACTTGCAAGTCCAAACAGGATCTCAAAGAATATACCTTTCTTTCGCTGATGTAATGTGGCTAAGTAATTTTTTTACTTAAATGTATGATGAATAAAAAATAGCGTTATACGTGTTAATGGTATGAGGTTCACCCGAGAGGTGCTTTCATCAACAAACGATTTATCAACTCTACAAAATAGAAGACCCCTTAGGCATGTACATGGATATTTCGGCGACAGTGCTAAGAAAGCATTGAAAACCTTCTCAGGAGAGGACGAAAAAACCCAGAACGGGTGATAAAAATCACACGCGATTTGACAACTACTAAACGAGATGAAAACTGTTTGCATCGCAAACAATGTCAATTTACTCTTTTTACACAATAATTAACAATACCATGTATATAGGGCTGTGGATTTTTGTTGACGAACTTAGAAGTGTTGGCATAAAGGCAACTCTTCATACTTGTACATGTAGCGCATCACTTGCTTTGTCCACCGGAATCTGAATTTCGAAGTAGCAATTATTTTGACACATTAGTCATTTTATTTTTGTTCCTTGTTTATTAAGAATATGAGTATTTTGAATTTACCATGTCGAATTTCTTGCCTTCAGAATTCGTAACTGCTGATGATGCTGGTACAGAGTTCTAAGTGATGTGCCTTATGTCGTTGGTACAAAATGTGGTTAAGTCGGGACATGCAATATTGCCAAGAAATGGTAACTACAGTCCTTTTCTTTGGCTCTGACTAACAGCGCATCACACCGCACCTCTCCACCAACTTTTTGTTTTCTTCTTAGAAAGCAGCGAAATAATATATAAAGCCTAATCACGGTTCTTTTTGTGTATTTGCAGGTTAAGATCTGGTTCCAGAACAGGCGAGCAAGAGAGAGACGAGAGAGGGATGGAAAAGGTACATCGGTCGCCAAGTCAGCCTCATTCTCCAAGAACAGCGAAAACAGCAACACTGACGACTGCAGCAGTGCATCGAGTAGCGATGGAAATGGTAAGGGGGAGGATGGTGGAAGGCTATCTTGGTACACCCCCATTCCCCCACCAACCAGTGCCATGGCACAGTTCAACAACGCAGTACAGAACGGAACATCAGCATTCTCACCAGTCAGCTTGACCATGACGTAGGAGAAAGAGGAGCTTGTTCAACAGCGGGACCATAGTCATCCTGAGATCAGTTTTTTCACTCTATGTCGTATACATTTGAAATATCGAGAGGTGGAGTATATTGAAAACAACTGGTGCCAGGATGGACCATAGTACACCGGTGCGTTGCATCTCAGCTTAGAGTAAAGTTGGTTACTCTAGATGTCAGTGACACTTGAATTATGCGTACAGGTCAACCTCGTCGGACGAAATATGTACTGTAACATCGGACTTCATTCTACAAACAACTGACTTTTCATGTGTGGTTTCCGGTTTTCAATCTCGGTTCTCATTAGACTTACAACGCTGTTATCTAACAACTTCATGATAGAATTGTTACTAGTGAATTTTTGTACCATTAGGAAATTACTTTGTTGTTACTGTGCGCTTGCATATATTTGCTATACTCCTTTGAGATATTTGAATCAGCGCCATCACGATCATCGGTTTGGCTGCCAGTTGTCCTTTCATCTGGACACTATAGCGCCGCTGAATTCGCACCTCGCAAAGCTGAATTTCGTAAATATTTGTCACAGCGCGAGTTTTGTTGTGAAACTGGAACCGTATCATATCATTACAGATCTATCATTGTCATGTAGTTATTTTACTATAATTCAGTTATTTCTTTCTTGTGGGATGCTTAGTAGTTATTTATGAAGACACTGCGTTTTGATGTAAGATTCGCGTTGTTTTTCATCTCGATCCTGTATTATTACATCTCCTGTATACATGTATTTATTTCTTTTGAGAAGTGTATTTCTTTAATACTTACATCATTTCAAGACCCAACGTTTTGATGTCATGTTCTACGCGTAATTACCTGTTTTCTGATTATGTGCTTAATCATTTACGGATTGCATCTTCACCCAAAGAACAATACCACCTATTTTAAACCCGTCTTATTTTCCTATAGAGATACGTTAGTTTCACATATCTAAGACCAATTGATTATTTCCTACAAAATCGAAATAAAGGCCACGATGTCCCTACGAATTCTAAATGAAGGCCATGATGCACGGAATGACGTCATGACCGTATGGACAACATGGGTCAGTGACGGCGCAACCGGATTTGTCCTTCTAATTGAACATGTTGAGATGTGCATATCAAAGCCTTGGACTGAAATATTCAAAAAAGGTCTTAGATAGGTGAAACTATGTTTCTAACAGAATTTAGTCATTTCTTTGTGCGTATCAGTGTAGAAATTGTATAAATGAACATAGTATATTTTGGTAGCTAGAGACTGTTTTCTGTCGTTAATTTATTAGACTATAATGTAGATAGGAGAGCAAATTGCTTTAAGAAATCGGTATTGTTCATAATGAATAGCCGTCTGTATACATTTTAAGCATCATGAAAAACAATGGTTAGCAATGAAAGTAAATACGGCGTTTGCTTTGTGATGAAAATCGAGACAAAACATCCGTCAAGGAGAAAGGCCAGGAGAACGTGACATCAGAACACCCCCCCCCCCCCCGCCCCCAGAAAACACCGGTTCTTTCATGAACATTCCCGCTGATCCTCATGAGAATTCGTTGGAGTTGCTCCTGTCCATATCTCGGAGACCCGAGGTCAAGACACGTGACCTGTGTTTTCATCGTCTGTTTACCTTACCGTTACAAACGCGACAATTGGCGACGACATGCGAAGAAAGATTTTAGCAATTTGAAACCAGGTCCCAAAGGTTATTTCTAGTGACTCTCTAACGCGGCTAGAAATGAATGGACGTGGGTAAAAGCATGTTTTAATGAGAGAAACAGCAGGATGAAATGACGAATGAAATCGACTGCCGATGGGCTGACGAGTGGGCTAGACTTCAAATGTTGCTTTAATGGGACATTGGGAACTCTACGGAGGTCGTTGTTCCCGGGTGTACGTTGAACCTTAGTTCCTCACGGCACCCCAGGTGCACCGCACCTGACTTCGTCGGAACGAACTTTCCAATAGACTGAGACTGTCCTGTCCTCCGTCCGATCAGATGGAGATTGTACTCATCATGAGCTCTCCATAAGACGGAGACTGTCCTCGGAACAAATTCTCCTTCGGATTGAGATTGTCCTCACCGAATTCGCTATCAAATGAATATTCTTATGGACGCAATTTCTCTATCAGATAAAGATTGTCATCAGAACGAATTAACCATCAGATTGAAACTGACATCGGATCGAAATCTCCATCAGATTCAGACTTTCCTCTAAAAGGATTCGCCCTCAGATGGAAATTGTCGTTAGAACGAATTCGCCATCAGATGGAAATTGTTCTCGGGACGAATTCGTCATCAGTTGGCGATTGTCAAGGAAACAATTTTTCCTTTAGATGACGACTGTCCTCGGAACGAATCCACCATCAGATCAGATTGTCCCTTGAACGAATTCTCCTTCGGACGGAGATTGCCCGCAACGAATTCGCCATCAGATGAAGATTGTACTGGGAACAGTGTCTCCATCAGATGTAGATTCTAAACCAAGCTCCATCTCATCGGGTGTTTGTGTCGGTCCCCGGAATGCATCTGACGGTCCGGGGTTCTCCATTCCGATTCCGTACACTAAGAAGTCGTACGGCCGAGATTGTGGGCGCGTGCCCCGTGCTGCGCTTGGCCTGACACGTTTCATTGGAGGCAGCTTCGCGGGCCTAGGTTGCATAATGTTGCAAATGCTGGTGGTTTCACCTCCTCCCGGACTTCGATTGTAATGGTTGTTGTGCTGGTACTAGCTAAGGGGTTAGGTCCCCTTATAGGAAATCCTTCGGAGTCCACACTTGGAATCCTCGAACAACTTGACCGAGCCGAGCAGCAGTGCTGCCAGCCCTGGAATTGCAACTTCGCTCAAACTCCTTCTCAAGCTCAATTTTGGCTATTTTCTCCTCTCTACTGGAGCAAGACTCCTCGCTCCCCCTCCTGCTTTAATTCGGGTCTTTCAACGGCTTTACTTTTGTTTGCTTACATCCCATTTTCGCAAAATAAGAAGTGCGCAAGATGAAAACAAGTTTCGTTCGCGAGAACTTTGATTTGTTTTTGCCTTGGCAACGTCACCACGTCGCAATGCCTGAAGACGTCATAGACCCTGGGAAGTGTGATGACGTCACTTTGCTGCCTCCAATGTGCAGAACGTTGTGGACACATAGTCTTTTCCAACAGAATAAGCTAATAGTCACTCTCACCTAATGTTTACCTGGCATGAAGACCTCACTCAATACATTTCGACGATAATGACCATGATTTCAGGATTTGGGGCCAGCCATTTAAATTTGTTTGGTCCATTTTGCCTCAATCTCTGGGCGGACTCGGAGAGAATTAATCATATAAATCAAGAACGAGCGCCATTCGTAGCAAAAGCAGTCAAATTTTTGAATGGACAAGGCTTAGGCCTGTCATGAAAGACAATGTCACAACCTTCGTCCCGCTATTCATTAATGAATGACGGTGAAAGACGCTCTCAAAATATTTTCAGAATATCCTGAATTCGGAAAGGTGACAGAGAAAAATTGCCAGGGAAAGAAATTTTATTTACGGTCTCAGTAATACACAGGATTTTTTTTAATTGCCGCCGCAAAATTGCTCCGCATGTTCGCCCGATTCACCTGATGATAATGACCAATCTCCCGGTCTTCGGTCCGTCTTTCGAATTTTACATGCACCGCTTCTCACACACTCCGTAGGTCGAGTGAGGCTGTGCAACGATGATCATTCTTGACAACGCTTGGAGAATGGATGACGTAATCACTCGATCGTCTGACCCACGTGCGTTCATGTTTCGAAAAATTCTCCGTTTAATTATCTGATTTCACCTCTATTTCGTCCATAAAGACAACTTTTGGATGGTAAGTTCATAGATTAGGTATCTTAGCTCATCCATATTCCGATGTTTTTGCGTTTCTTGCGTTATCGGGGCAATGATAAAGGAATTTTGTGCGGTTGGCCAAAATTTTGATGGCGGCGTTCCGGCCGCACGTGCGCGGCGTTTTTTTTCATAAAAAAACATACGATTCTGTGTCCTATGATACTCACCAAAGTGCGGGAAACAGGTATTCTTGTTCTGTGTGTAATTCTACATCTGGTAAACTGAATTAATTGGAGATTTTTACCATTTTTGATGGTGAAAATCATGTTGAAACTGACCAGTCCATTGCGGTTTCGGAGTCCATTTTGCATGCACTGCATCCCCGTGTTTGCTGTGTGCATGAACAACATGCATTGACTTTGTGGATGTGTGACATTTGATTTTTGTGGGAATACATTAATAGGGCCTTGCAGAGGAGAATGGGGAAAAAGAACAGATTCTAGCGGTTGGGGGACTGCAGACGCTACAGAAAGTGTTTTTTCTCTATAGGTTTGAGATAAAAAGCTGTGTTCTAACCCCGAGTTTCCAGCATGTCTATGGGGTTTAGGTACAAGGTAGGCCAGGGAAACAGACAACCTGCAAAAATAAATTGCGGCCATTTTGAAAAGACCCTGTTCACAGGCAAGGTAGCCTATGTTTACCTTGGCATAAAAGTACAAATATTCATGCTTATTCAAGCTGTCCATGTCTTCCAATGTTCATGATATTTTGAATGCTTTTGTTGATTTAAAACATGACTTTCATGTCATTCATGGTAAACTTGCGCTGCCTGTGAAAACTCCTTTTCAAAATGGACGAAAATTATTTTCGCATGCTGTCTATTATTTGTGGGACACTCGATCATCCTGCTGGAACATTCCTCTATATTTGATGGAACTGCTCATTCCTTTGAACCACAATTTTCTCCAAAAAACTTTCCCACCATGGGGAGATTTTCCAAACATTTGCACACAACTTTTCTATGTCAGAGGGAAAGTGTCCTTGACATCTTCACTAGAACTCTGTGGCATCCACACAAGTGTTGAGGGGCTTAAAGTTGGTTGTGATTTTGTGACATTGATATTGTGATAATTTTTGCCTGCATAACAGGGATGTTAGTCAAAAAGTGTGCTGTCCAAGGGGGGGGGTACCTATCAATGTGGCATCCACAAGGAGGTGTTCTGGTTTCTGGTTCCCACTGTGGACAGGTCGATGTCAAGACCACAAAGATCTTGAAGACAGGCGAACTTAACCACCACAAATATATCTCGGTGTTCAGATGAGTCCCTCCTGGACAGGTTAGTGTTACTGTGATGTAATAATGTGGCTGAACATCACATAACTTTCTGAACCTCTCTAATGTGTTTGTCCATTTGCACTTGGTGCACCATTTTTCCAGGGTTCAGTGGAATTTTCCCGCCATGGGTCATCGAGGTGTTGGTCAGATTTGTTTGTAAAAAAAATTGTAGGTCATTTCTATGGTTACGCATGAGCATCTTCACTTAAAAGATAATTGATGCAATTAGCTCCTAATTGACCTAAATTGTTATTGGCTAAAAAGTAGTACGTGTGATGTCTTCATTTAATCAACCAATCACGGTAGACTTTAGTCACGCCCTACCACTTTTTCTAAATGTTGTTCTTCTTCATGAGAGAATAGCCTGTCGGTGTCAGGCCAAAAGGCCGCTGGAGTTTTCTCTTGTCATTGTAAATACTTAAACTTGTTTGTATGCGATGCATCATACATACATGGAACCATGCAGTGTAAGAAGAAAAGGATGTTCCAACCAGCATCTTTTCAAATATAACATTACAACCCTAAGATATGTTCTTTGAATTCAGCGTTTGCTCTGGACTTAAGGAGGGTTTATTCTCCAGAAAGTATTCCATCTTCCTACATTCAAGGGAGGTGCTGAATTTTTTAGTGCCCCACCAATTGGATTTATTGTCCTAGTGACTCCATCTTTGGCCATCTGGCTTCTGGATGTGATTGGTCAGATACATTTTAATATTCACTTTATAATTTTGAATTGTTTTATTGCAGACTGCGTCATCAGAAATGGTTTTCCTTGTGTAGCGAAAAGTGCTGAGCTATGGATTCACTTCACCTCAATGCCATCCCCAATTTCTAGGAAAGATCAATTCATATTGTGAACTTATAGAGGTAAAAATTTTAAGTGTCTGTTTCCTCGTTGAAATACTCCACAGTCCTGAATTTCTGTGGGCTGTGAAAATGTACTCCCTACTTCAATGTTCATTCAATAATGGCCAAGGCTGTGAGTTCCAGCCTCGTTCCCATCTTCTGTCTGCAGATGCCTTAACTATCTCACAAAGGACGATATGAATTTGAATTGTATTCTTTTTGATAGGACAGATTCCAAGCAGACCATGAAATCTGTGTTTTGTCCAAGGAGACTGAAAGAAGCATTTGCTTTTCAGTTGCAATTGCAGAATGGGAAGAGACTGGGAGACGAACAAGAGAGGATCACATCCGTGGCCAAACTAAGATGGTCAGTTGGTATGCGAGATTTTATTTGCATACTAATAGGACATGTACACAGCCCTTTGCTGGGCTATTACCCTATGGGACCCACCCCTGTCGCAGAAAATTATATTGTCCTATTCCTTTTATCAACAAAGTGGTTTACTTCTGCAGGATCAACAAGAAAACAAACAGGCAACAGAGATAAAGTCAGCGACTGGCCAGGATGGTGCTGGCAAGCTGCGACAACGAGTACAACTGTTAGGGGAGAAACTGGAGCCAAGCATATATGGTATGGTATTGCATAGGTTTTCATTGCCAACTCAGTTAACTTTGTGAACCATATGACATGAATGTCTTCACCCAAGTTTATGGAAAGACCATGCTCCTCATCCATTGTGGAACATAAGGTCACAATGCATCTTCATTTGTTTTGTCTGTTGCCGACTGCCAAAAATACCAATGTTTCTCCTTTCCCATATGATTCTTGGGACCCCGTAGTAACTGCTTCAGGGGCAGTCCTGGGGATGCTGCTCCCTCAATTCAAAAGACTTTCTTCAATCCAGGTTCTCTGTGCATAACCATGTACCAGTAAGATGTTTGGGAGTCGCAACTTTGAGGGAATTTAGATCTTTACCTGTCGCGAAATTCCGCCAACTTTTATATAATGAGAAATGCACTCCTTTTCCAGGCCGTGCTGTAGACCATGATCCAGACAATGTATATTTGACCAGAGGGACGCGTAATGACGTTTCGGAGCAGGAGCTGCAAGATTGGGGCAAGAGATGGTGTGATAACCAAGGACAGCCCCAAAGGGAGACGTAATAATGACAGAGTGAGGACAGTAGATACATCTACCACCATTCTGACAACAGACTTGCGCAAGGGTACGGCTGTCTTGTGAGCACCGTTTGCAGAGGTCTGGAAAAACTATTGCTCACTAGGATGCAATCGCATCTGGAACACCTGCTGTGAAGGAGGGCTGGGAACGCACCAAGATAGATAGCTTCTCTTTTCAGCCATATTTCCAGCGCCACAAAGGACAGAACTGAAGTTGGTTCCAGTTCAAATATGAACTTAAATTATCAGAAGCTGTCGAAGAGATCCTCTGTACCCTACAGTTAAAGGACGAAGCAGCTTGGTTTGACCTGGGGAAATATACACTGACTAGGTGCTAACATAATAGGGGGCACTGATAATTAGATGCCCAATTTGCCTCCTTTGCAGGTCGTAGCATGTTTGTTGTTTCGTGAGAAATACACTGCGCTGTGAAAATGATTCCTTTTGCCTGTAATCTGAGCCTGTGCGAGACAATGATATAAGAACTCAGTGAGACGGTGACATCTGGTTAGGAAGAAGACTCGTCAATGCAATTGTTTTATAAAATTCAGAATTGGCTGCAGTCGAGACGTCCTTGCAGTGAAAAGCTTGAGGTGTTACAAATTCAGGTATTCTAATAGTTTGAGTTATTTTTCAGCCTGCATGGTTTCAAGGAAGATGAGATGGAGAGATAGAACATATATCGAGAAACCTGTGTCCGTATCATAAAGGTCTGTGTGTG
Organism: Lineus longissimus; assembly: GCF_910592395.1. NCBI lineage: Eukaryota > Metazoa > Nemertea > Pilidiophora > Heteronemertea > Lineidae > Lineus > Lineus longissimus. The sequence goes on along the minus strand of NC_088310.1, from coordinate 19,742,643 downwards.
TATCCTGAAGAGGGATTCAGTTGACTTTTGAAGGAACAAATATTTCGGGTAAGAAAGTTGTTCTTCATATTCCATCAACTAGTCGAAAAGCTGTCAAAAGCATTGAAGTTTCTTACCCTTCATTCAGGCAAGAGAAGTATGCAGTCTCATACAGTGAAGTAAAATTCATGTCTCTGAACCTGGTTGACATAGATTGAATCTTGATTCCTGCCCAAATAATGAACAAAAATCTGCTCAACATCAAATCGTCTCGGACAGCGGACTCGGCTGATTATCTGGAGATGGTGTTTAGTATTTCATCACATTGATACACCATCCAAGGCATATTGTGATGAAAATAAGCAGGAGTTCCCTGTGTGGACTGAAGGTAGGTTGGCCTAAACAAGGCATAAGAAACTTGACAACAACGCAGACAATTCTCAACATTTTATCTAGCTGAATGTGTGTAACAAGTTACTGACAACTATTCACAGAGTCTGTCAGCAAACGTGATGGTTGTCAGTTGCACTTCAGACCAGTGATCTGCCTTTGGCAGGTAATGGCATTTGTTTCTAAAACAGCTTCGTATTTGCCCGAGTGTCTTCATATTTGGCAGATGATTATCTAGGTGTGGAAAAGCCAGGGGACCGTTCCGCGTCATTGTTTATTTTGTTTAGAAAATTTTATTAATGAAAACTGTGGTCCTTTCCAGCTCGTCCATCTGATGGCACAGACTGGAAAAGAGAAAAGCTACCGCACCATCGTTCTCCTGGTAATCAAGCCAAGATCAGTCCACATGCTGAGGGTTGCAACTCAAACACCACTAACAAGATTTCACTTTGACTAGCTGACTTACAAAATCTGACTGGAGAAAATGATGAAGGAATCTAAAATGTTGTTGCACGGACAAGCAATCTTAGAATATAAGGTTGGTGTGCAATGTGAATCTGTGCAGGATAGATGTACAGTAGCTTGCCTGCCGGATAACTTATCAGATAGCAAGTATGCCCAGAACGACGAGAATAACAGGTCAAAATGTTTATAACATGTTTTAGTCATAACACTTGTCAAGTGCTGTTCCTGGCGGATAAGGTTCCAGAGTGAACTGCAATCACTGTAACATGTCCTTGTGCATTTGATAACCCTCTCTTAGTAAGCAAGAGGCCTTTCATGGAGCTGTTTCTAAATACTCTGTCTTTGTAGAAGAAGTCATTAAAATCTAAAGAACTATTGTCTTATTTTCAGCACCTCAACGGGAAAACCACTGGTAATTGAAGCTGGTGGAGCGCCGTGACATCTCTCGTAAACAAGCTGCCGTTTATGGACAAGGATCACGTCAACGTTGCTACACTCCTAAAGCTGTGGCTGTCTTCAGGTCTTTTCTGCCTCGTGGGCAAATCTGCATGCCAGTGATTATATGCATACTTACTTAAGTTTTGCTTTGAAGCAATATCAGTGCTACTGACTTGTGAAGCAGTGGCAGTGTTCAGGTCTTGTCTGCCTTGCTGACATATCTGCATACCAGTAGTTATGGGCAGACTTGGCTCTTTCTTTGGAGCAGTACAGTTGTAAGATAAATCCTGTTTGTAACTTTATAAATGAGTTGCTCATTAAGGGCTTACGAAGGTTTTGATGCCTTGCTGGCATATCTGCATACCAGTAAATATGTGCAGATTCATTTCTTGCTTTGAAGCAATATTGTTGCTACACTCCTAAAGCAGTGGCAATTGTCAGGTCTTTTCTGCCTCGCGGGCAAATCTGCATACCAGTAATTATGTGCAGACTTGGCTCTTCCAGAGATTGTACTTGTAGAACTGGGTCCATTGAATGTAACAAAAATAATCGATGCCTATTTACAAATGAAATGAAGAGTCTGCATTTTGGTGTAACTCCATATAACTGTCAGGTGATTTCGCTCTGAACTTGTGACACTCTGATCGGTCTGAAATAATCATTATCCCGCCCCTCTGGGAAAAATTTGCAGCCCCATTGCCCTGTTCTGTTACTGTCTGAGAGATGGCGATGTCAGAGGGGAATGGCGGTCGGCAAACCTATTGCGAATGGGCAGCACAATTTTGGTGTAGGATATTCCGAAACCATTGCACACTCCTGAATCTGCGGTGGGTTGGTACCCCACGCTACGTAAGGAGTAGGTTTTTGGGTAAGCCTTGGTCCACGTGAATAGGTCGTGCCTTAAAAAGATGAGAAGTTGCGAATTGACGCCCTGTGAAGTGTCCTTCGACCAGCTAGTGCTAATCCGGTCACTGTCTCCAGGTCACCATGCCTCGGTCAATGAGCGGGCGAAGCACCCAATGGCTCCATCAGGAGTACATCGTCAACTTCAGCCCGTAGTCAAACCGGTACGCGCACAAATATCTTAGTTGAGAGTGGGGGACATCAGTTGCTTCTCATCGGGGTAATACAGTATTGACCCCATTTTTTGTTGGATTCATTTCCACTGAGGAGTGGTCGATAATGAGAATTTCAAGCCAGTCTGATTATCACCAGTACAGAGGGCAATTATCTAATAGTTATGTGGCTTTCCCTCAAACTGTGTACTCTTTCATGTCAATTGTAAATTAGTGTTGCTTGGTAGTGTTCAGGATCTTTTTGTCGAACAGGCACATCTGCATACCAAGAATTATGTGCAAACATAATTTTTGCTTTGAAGCAATGTCGTTGCTACACTCCTAAAGCAGTGGCTGTCTTCAGGTCTTTTCTGCCTCGCGGGCAAATCTGCATACCAGTGATCATATGCGTACTTAAGTTTTGCTTTGAAGCAATATCAGTGCTACACTTGTGAAGCATTGGCAGTGTTCAGGTCTTGTCTGCCTCACTGACATATCTGCATACCAGAAGTTATGGGCAGACTTGGCTCTTTCTTTTGAGCAGTACAGTTGTAAGATAAATCCTGTTTGTAACTTTATAAATGAGTTGCTCATTAAGGGCTTACGAAGGTTTTGATGCCTTGCTGGCATATCTGCATACCAGTAAATATGTGCAGATTCATTTCTTGCTTTGAAGCAATATTGTTGCTACACTCCTAAAGCAGTGGCAATTGTCAGGTCTTTTCTGCCTCGCGGGCAAATCTGCATACCAGTAATTATGTGCAGACTTGGCTCTTCCAGAGATTGTAGGACTGGGTCCATTGAATGTAACAAAAATAATCGATGCCTATTTACAAATGAAATGAAGAGTCTGCATTTTGGTGTAACTCCATATAACTGTCAGGTGATTTCGCTCTGAACTTGTGACACTCTGATCGGTCTGAAATAATCATTATCCCACCCCTCTGGGAAAAATTTGCAGCCCCATTGCCCCGTTCTGTTACTGTCTGAGAGATGGCGATGTCAGAGGGGAATGGCGGTCGGCAAACCTATTGCGAATGGGCAGCACAATTTGGTGTAGGATATTCCGAAACCATTGCACACTCCTGAATCTGCGGTGGGTTGGTACCCCACGCTACGTAAGGAGTAGGTTTTTGGGTAAGCCTTGGTCCACGTGAATAGGTCGTGCCTTAAAAAGATGAGAAGTTGCGAATTGACGCCCTGTGAAGTGTCCTTCGACCAGCTAGTGCTAATCCGGTCACTGTCTCCAGGTCACCATGCCTCGGTCAATGAGCGGGCGAAGCACCCAATGGCTCCGTCAGGAGTACATCGTCAACTTCAGCCCGTAGTCAAACCGGTACGCGCACAAATATCTTAGTTGAGAGTGGGGGACATCAGTTGCTTCTCATCGGGGTAATACAGTATTGACCCCATTTTTTGTTGGATTCATTTCCGCTGAGGAGTGGTCGATAATGAGAATTTCAAGCCAGTCTGATTATCACCAGTACAGAGGGCAATTATCTAATAGTTATGTGGCTTTCCCTCAAACTGTGTACTCTTTCATGTCAATTGTAAATTAGTGTTGCTTGGTAGTGTTCAGGATCTTTTTGTCGAACAGGCACATCTGCATACCAAGAATTATGTGCAAACATAATTTTTGCTTTGAAGCAATGTCGTTGCTACACTCCTAAAGCAGTGGCTGTCTTCAGGTCTTTTCTGCCTCGCGGGCAAATCTGCATACCAGTGATCATATGCGTACTTAAGTTTTGCTTTGAAGCAATATCAGTGCTACACTTGTGAAGCAGTGGCAGTGTTCAGGTCTTGTCTGCCTCACTGACATATCTGCATACCAGTAGTTATGGGCAGACTTGGCTCTTTCTTTGGAGCAGTACAGTTGTAAGATAAATCCTGTTTGTAACTTTATAAATGAGTTGCTCATTAAGGGCTTACGAAGGTTTTGATGCCTTGCTGGCATATCTGCATACCAGTAAATATGTGCAGATTCATTTCTTGCTTTGAAGCAATATTGTTGCTACACTCCTAAAGCAGTGGCAATTGTCAGGTCTTTTCTGCCTCGCGGGCAAATCTGCATACCAGTAATTATGTGCAGACTTGGCTCTTCCAGAGATTGTACTTGTAGAACTGGGTCCATTGAATGTAACAAAAATAATCGATGCCTATTTACAAATGAAATGAAGAGTCTGCATTTTGGTGTAACTCCATATAACTGTCAGGTGATTTCGCTCTGAACTTGTGACACTCTGATCGGTCTGAAATAATCATTATCCCGCCCCTCTGGGAAAAATTTGCAGCCCCATTGCCCTGTTCTGTTACTGTCTGAGAGATGGCGATGTCAGAGGGGAATGGCGGTCGGCAAACCTATTGCGAATGGGCAGCACAATTTTGGTGTAGGATATTCCGAAACCATTGCACACTCCTGAATCTGCGGTGGGTTGGTACCCCACGCTACGTAAGGAGTAGGTTTTTGGGTAAGCCTTGGTCCACGTGAATAGGTCGTGCCTTAAAAAGATGAGAAGTTGCGAATTGACGCCCTGTGAAGTGTCCTTCGACCAGCTAGTGCTAATCCGGTCACTGTCTCCAGGTCACCATGCCTCGGTCAATGAGCGGGCGAAGCACCCAATGGCTCCGTCAGGAGTACATCGTCAACTTCAGCCCGTAGTCAAACCGGTACGCGCACAAATATCTTAGTTGAGAGTGGGGGACATCAGTTGCTTCTCATCGGGGTAATACAGTATTGACCCCATTTTTTGTTGGATTCATTTCCGCTGAGGAGTGGTCGATAATGAGAATTTCAAGCCAGTCTGATTATCACCAGTACAGAGGGCAATTATCTAATAGTTATGTGGCTTTCCCTCAAACTGTGTACTCTTTCATGTCAATTGTAAATTAGTGTTGCTTGGTAGTGTTCAGGATCTTTTTGTCGAACAGGCACATCTGCATACCAAGAATTATGTGCAAACATAATTTTTGCTTTGAAGCAATGTCGTTGCTACACTCCTAAAGCAGTGGCTGTCTTCAGGTCTTTTCTGCCTCGCGGGCAAATCTGCATACCAGTGATCATATGCGTACTTAAGTTTTGCTTTGAAGCAATATCAGTGCTACACTTGTGAAGCAGTGGCAGTGTTCAGGTCTTGTCTGCCTCACTGACATATCTGCATACCAGTAGTTATGGGCAGACTTGGCTCTTTCTTTGGAGCAGTACAGTTGTAAGATAAATCCTGTTTGTAACTTTATAAATGAGTTGCTCATTAAGGGCTTACGAAGGTTTTGATGCCTTGCTGGCATATCTGCATACCAGTAAATATGTGCAGATTCATTTCTTGCTTTGAAGCAATATTGTTGCTACACTCCTAAAGCAGTGGCAATTGTCAGGTCTTTTCTGCCTCGCGGGCAAATCTGCATACCAGTAATTATGTGCAGACTTGGCTCTTCCAGAGATTGTACTTGTAGAACTGGGTCCATTGAATGTAACAAAAATAATCGATGCCTATTTACAAATGAAATGAAGAGTCTGCATTTTGGTGTAACTCCATATAACTGTCAGGTGATTTCGCTCTGAACTTGTGACACTCTGATCGGTCTGAAATAATCATTATCCCGCCCCTCTGGGAAAAATTTGCAGCCCCATTGCCCTGTTCTGTTACTGTCTGAGAGATGGCGATGTCAGAGGGGAATGGCGGTCGGCAAACCTATTGCGAATGGGCAGCACAATTTTGGTGTAGGATATTCCGAAACCATTGCACACTCCTGAATCTGCGGTGGGTTGGTACCCCACGCTACGTAAGGAGTAGGTTTTTGGGTAAGCCTTGGTCCACGTGAATAGGTCGTGCCTTAAAAAGATGAGAAGTTGCGAATTGACGCCCTGTGAAGTGTCCTTCGACCAGCTAGTGCTAATCCGGTCACTGTCTCCAGGTCACCATGCCTCGGTCAATGAGCGGGCGAAGCACCCAATGGCTCCGTCAGGAGTACATCGTCAACTTCAGCCCGTAGTCAAACCGGTACGCGCACAAATATCTTAGTTGAGAGTGGGGGACATCAGTTGCTTCTCATCGGGGTAATACAGTATTGACCCCATTTTTTGTTGGATTCATTTCCACTGAGGAGTGGTCGATAATGAGAATTTCAAGCCAGTCTGATTATCACCAGTACAGAGGGCAATTATCTAATAGTTATGTGGCTTTCCCTCAAACTGTGTACTCTTTCATGTCAATTGTAAATTAGTGTTGCTTGGTAGTGTTCAGGATCTTTTTGTCGAACAGGCACATCTGCATACCAAGAATTATGTGCAAACATAATTTTTGCTTTGAAGCAATGTCGTTGCTACACTCCTAAAGCAGTGGCTGTCTTCAGGTCTTTTCTGCCTCGCGGGCAAATCTGCATACCAGTGATCATATGCGTACTTAAGTTTTGCTTTGAAGCAATATCAGTGCTACACTTGTGAAGCAGTGGCAGTGTTCAGGTCTTGTCTGCCTCACTGACATATCTGCATACCAGTAGTTATGGGCAGACTTGGCTCTTTCTTTTGAGCAGTACAGTTGTAAGATAAATCCTGTTTGTAACTTTATAAATGAGTTGCTCATTAAGGGCTTACGAAGGTTTTGATGCCTTGCTGGCATATCTGCATACCAGTAAATATGTGCAGATTCATTTCTTGCTTTGAAGCAATATTGTTGCTACACTCCTAAAGCAGTGGCAATTGTCAGGTCTTTTCTGCCTCGCGGGCAAATCTGCATACCAGTAATTATGTGCAGACTTGGCTCTTCCAGAGATTGTACTTGTAGAACTGGGTCCATTGAATGTAACAAAAATAATCGATGCCTATTTACAAATGAAATGAAGAGTCTGCATTTTGGTGTAACTCCATATAACTGTCAGGTGATTTCGCTCTGAACTTGTGACACTCTGATCGGTCTGAAATAATCATTATCCCACCCCTCTGGGAAAAATTTGCAGCCCCATTGCCCCGTTCTGTTACTGTCTGAGAGATGGCGATGTCAGAGGGGAATGGCGGTCGGCAAACCTATTGCGAATGGGCAGCACAATTTGGTGTAGGATATTCCGAAACCATTGCACACTCCTGAATCTGCGGTGGGTTGGTACCCCACGCTACGTAAGGAGTAGGTTTTTGGGTAAGCCTTGGTCCACGTGAATAGGTCGTGCCTTAAAAAGATGAGAAGTTGCGAATTGACGCCCTGTGAAGTGTCCTTCGACCAGCTAGTGCTAATCCGGTCACTGTCTCCAGGTCACCATGCCTCGGTCAATGAGCGGGCGAAGCACCCAATGGCTCCGTCAGGAGTACATCGTCAACTTCAGCCCGTAGTCAAACCGGTACGCGCACAAATATCTTAGTTGAGAGTGGGGGACATCAGTTGCTTCTCATCGGGGTAATACAGTATTGACCCCATTTTTTGTTGGATTCATTTCCACTGAGGAGTGGTCGATAATGAGAATTTAAGGCCAGTCTGATTATCACCAGTACAGAGGGCGATTACCTGATTGTTATGTGGCATTTCATCAAACGGTTAACTCTTTCACATCCTTTGTAAATTAGTGTTGCTTGTTACATGTGACATTCAATGGCTCATTTGAGGATAGTTTCTGTGATTCTACTTGACCATGAGCCGGCCCCTTCTGGCCTATAACTCTGCAGTTTGTGCTCTGTAGCATGTGATTTGAAAAGTTGTCAATCTGGTTATTGCAGTAAAGATTGTACAATGGAATATCCACATCTGGTATTCCAGTAACTGTAACTTAGCTTAGTGACCTGTTTGTTTTCACTTTTAAAAGGCTTTGTGATTTTTCACTGTCTCCAGGTCACCATGCCTTGGTCAATGAGCAGGCTCCGTCAGGAGTACATCGTCAACTTCAGCCTGTAGCCCAACCAGTATGCACAAATATCTTAGTTGAGTGTGGGGGACATAAGTAAAGTGCTTCTCATCGGGGTAATACAGTACCACTGTATACAGTGACCCCATTTTAGTTGGATTTTTTCACTGAGGAGTGGTCAGTAATGAGAACATCAGGCCAGTCTCATTGTCAGCAGTCCAGATGGAAAATACGTGATAGTGATGTGGCATTCCTTCAAACTGTTTACTCTTTCGTGTCATTTATAAATTAGCGTTGCTTGTTTTACCTCGCATCTCATGGACAGAAAGAACAGTCGGGTGGAGTCCTGATGCTCCCTGATGTTGGTCTTTGACTGGAGATCATAATCACTGGTCAGTTCCGTGATTCCTTTTTATTACGAGCAGGTCCATTTAGGCCTACAACTTGTCATTGTAAATTTCAATTAAGAATAAAATTGTCAACTATGCAAGTGTCATTTTGTTTGCTTTAGTGTTTATGGTGTTACATTGTTAGATTAGAGCTGCAGAAGCATGCTTTTCTCTGGAAAAACTTGTAATGCTCTAAAAAAATAGCATTTCAAGAATCTACAGGGATGTGAGCTCAAGTGTTGTTTCTCTCATGCCAGGAAAATGTGGTCCTGTATTGTTCCTGCATTGGTGTCTTTGAATTTCCGAAGTGACCACTTGAAAGTTGGGTGTGATCTGATGGCACGACTGGGACCATGTCACATCCTGTAATGGACACTAACATGACTAATGAATCCGATTTGGAGTTTGGGGTGTGATGTGAAGATTTGCACAGTGTATAAAACAGTGTGGTATACGCCACAGGGACAATGCCACAACCGGTGATTAGGCCCTAGCTGTCTGACAGTGTCCAAGGTGAATTTCAATCTTGGCTCCCCCCGCAGAATGCACATAATAAATAAGTAGCCCTCTGTTCACCATGCTGCGAACAGGTTGATAGGGACAATGTCACAACCTGTGGTTAGCCCATGCTCAAGCTGGTGTTGAGCAGGTTGTGTCATCGTCCCTTATAGGGAAATGAAGCATAGAGGAAGGACAATCAGGATGACGAAAGGGACTGTATTGGAGTACCTAGCCTTGTTTGACTTTGGATTGGCAAGTACAGCAATGGATTGGGGTACAAAAATAAAGGAATACAGTAGAACCGCTCCATCAAGGACACTCTTGCGACTGACAAGTGCTGTCCTAGAGGTGTCCTGATTAGAGAGGTAAAATTTAATGGAAACTACAACTTTGGGACTAAAACTAGTGTTCTTAATAGTGAGGTGTTTGCTGAGGTAGGTTCCACTGTCAAAAAGTCTTACCGCAATTTCTTGGAGGTAGGCCTAGGTTCCAGTCCATCATCATAACCGTCATCAAAAGTTTTAAAATCTTTGTCCAAGAAATGAAGAAAATGAATAAAAATGGTATGTAGATCTGTCGAGGTTAATTGCAAGACAGGTACATGCAAATACAGCTAAAGGGCCCCACCCTGTGTCTTATATCATTGGCAATAACAACAAATCTACTCATGCAAAAGGCCTCAAAACATGCTCAATTTCATGGGAGTGACTTAAGCGACAGTAGTGCTATCTAGCGGTAGAAAGTGGAACTGAGAGTTTTGGACAAAGATTTCAGTTCTATTTTCTGCCGCGAGACAGCGCCGCTGTCGCCTAAGCCAATTTCATACTGTGGGTCCTGCAATTGATTGGTTTTCATGCTTTGGAAGGTAATCAGTATCAAAGTAAGGGAATTTGATGGAGATAATGACTTGCTTTAGTTGTCAAAACAGGTTCTACACAGCCACAAGCCATCTTCCTACACAAACGACAGTAGATATGATTCTCTGGTGGGATCAATGACGGCTGACGAGAGTTCCACCAGTGGCAGGCTCAGGGGCTTGTTCGGCGTACCCCTCTATTGACCTGGTCAGTTGCTCAATATAGGGGGTACCCTCTGAATAAACAAAGGTGCAGTCACTGATCTTCAAACCTTTAGATTTAACAACATAAGTATTTTCAATCAACTTACACCTACATTCGATGCGGCCGGTTGGTTAGCCGCCAGCTAGTTAAATATAGGCTACAAACTGACTTCTCGCCAGGCGCCTGGCATTAGAGATAGGAGTTTGGTAGTAAAGAGTGTCTCAAAAGCCAAAAGCTGGCTGGCCCTTTCATGAGGGGTGACACTGTAATAAACAAAATTTACTTTACTTTACTTTGTTTAAAGTTTTCCTTTGCTGCCAAATTGAGTTCATGTCTTATCGGGCATCATTATAAAACTAACATTATATTGGTTATATTGCGATGTTTTGTTGCTGCTGTACCGGAATGAGGACATCCATCTGTATGCCTATCACCATGATGGAACTGATGATTCTTGCCACTCTCCTTCATCGTGACGAAACCATCCACAAGGTCGAAGAGAACCATGGCCTAGAAGAGAACACTTAGCGTAGACAGGAAGCCAGAGTGGACGAGATTGATATTCCCCGTCGTTAACAGAGCTTATGAACAAATTGTGCCGAATCTTTCCTATGAATATGTGAAGTTTCGTACCATAATTAATTTCAGAAATGGCTTAAAATATAAAATTTGTCACTTACCTAAAATCAATCGGTCAAAATAAAAAGGTTGCCGTTTTTTCAGAGCATGACATCCACGGATGGATTGGTGGATGGAAGGACGGACACCATACATGTAGTAATAGCTATTGGACTAGCTCCGCTGACTTTGTCAGCTGAGCTAAAAACTTATGCAAGAAACTAATATACATTTCTATGAACACTTTTATTTCATGACACAATATCATTTACAATGTCTTATCTTGCCAGTATTTTCAAAGTTCTTGTGACAGGCACATTCTTGGTAACACCATTTATTTCTCTTATTCGGAACAAGTTGGTCTTCTAGAAACATGAAACCCAAGAACCCCCCAAAATTTACAAGACTTTTTTCTGGGTGAGCAAGGTACAGAACTGGCCTTCCACAATAAATGAACATGCACAGATCAGGCATCAAAGTGGTTAAACAGTTTCTGCTGTCCCTGAAATAATTTCAAGGAAAGTAATTCATTACTAGTATTTACAGACTGAATGTTTAGACTTTATTCAGTATCAAATACCCGTAATTACAGATACTATACATGAGATCCACTGGTCAAATGATAAAGACATTACAAAGACTAAAGAGACACTAAAGGCAGGTGCCAGGATAAGTCAAACAAACCCAGTGATCTGCCTGTTCACGTGTCACCTCGAGCTCACCAAATGGACCCTAGCTCTTACCTATAGTCCCAAGACCTATCAAAGCTATATTGCACGAATAAATTAGCAACTGCACTGGATTCACCACTTCCGAGATAAATCGTCCTTCCTTTTTGAACAGGAATGACAAGTACGACAACACACATACAGATAATGACAATGATTGACTTGAGGGGTCAAAATTCCGATTAGGTGCAAAGGACATCCAATGACATGCACACACAAGTGACCAATCACTCCAATAAAAAACTGCTCTACAGTTTGATCAATACATTTGTTACTTCGTATAAAATAACATTATGACTCAATTAAGTTACAAAAATAAATAAAATATGCAGCATACTGTACATTAAAGTAAGTAGTAAACAGTTCATGAGATACAACTGATGTGACCAAACTGAGTAATGCTGCCTTGAGTTCCTGAGCCCTGTTTAGTAGTCATCTTCTTCATAAGCTTCTACATATTCGTCAACACCTGAAACGAGAATACAGATCGGTCAAAAGTGTCCTGATGATGACAAACTTGGATGGAAAATGAGTAAAAGATTCGATGTATATTTTAGCTATTGACCCTGCAAACAGCAGACTACCGAGCATCAGGAGTCTCAAACTGGTACGACACACCTTACTACAAACTTCCTTTATCAAGACTACAAATGAACAATCCATCCTCCTTTAGGCATAAAAGCCTGGCAGAGCCATCTATTGCACTTCTCAGACATTGTTATTATACCGGGGTCCAATACCATACCAGTGCACAGGTCAAGCAAACCACCTTTCATGCCACTTCAATTTCAAGTCTTCAATACACATCCTTTCAAATTAAAAGTCAACACAACACAGTCTGAGAATGGCCTCATTGTTGCATAATCCCAAAGAGGCAATCATGCTTATAAGGTCAAACGTACCTCCATGTCCCATCAACTGAGCAGCACTCATGTGTTCATCCTCCTCTTCATAGTCTTCCTCTTCAATTTCACCATCTTCTGCAGTGAAAACGATTTAAAAGCATAAATCCAATTCCAAAAGTTGCACTTAAGTCACTTGAAATCTCAAATCACTCATTCAAATAAGCAGAAAATGATAGCCTGTTGTTCATTAAAACGTGATAGCCCTGCAGTTTACATCCAGGGCAGGGTACCTACAGAGTGGTAAAAGGACCAATGATGTACGAGACATACAACGGGAGTGCATCAAGTCACCAAGAAGATCAAGGTGATGGAAAGACACAACTTCACCAGGGAAGGCCGAGACAGCAAGTTTAAGTGGAAGATTCCAATGAATTAGGAGTGGGGCTCCATCAACTAGGAGCCATCAAGTACTCTCGAGTCTTTTCTCAATAACTTCGGGCCCCCCCCCAAGTACTCTGTGTTTTCCGTCACTCTGACTTACCGTCTTTCACACTGGCGTATTCAATCGGTCCAGACTCGATGACAATGTCGTCTTTCTTGTCGTCGAGCTTGGGTTGTTTGATGGACATACCATCCAGGAATGGTTTTGTATCAATGGACACACTCTTTCTCTTGAACCTGGTGAGAGGGATATAACGTGCAATAGTAACACTCCAACTTACTGAAACTTTTGTAGTTGTCTATCATGGTAACTGCTGTCGTCATTAACAAAGGATCCGACTGAACCGTTGAGCAAGTCTGCCCAGGCACCGACAATCATACACCCATATTCTGTGGTCTCCATTGCCTTGGGTTAGCAAATAAGCAGGACATAATCATGGTCATAGGCACAAATCATGACTATGTACAGAACCTGGACTGACCAAATGAATCACAGAAAGATATGTCATCCCCTTCTACTTCAACTTACCGCCTTTCAAATGATGGCTTAGGTGGGACCGGCCCATCCTCCTCCACAGGGACAACCTCAACTTTGCTCACTGTCTCAGTGTCCTTCTTTAACTCGGATACCCTGTTTAAATCCTTCAGCACATCATAGTTTATTTTGCTCGAGATCTTTTTCTCCTGCAAGATTTTCTCTATTGCCTCACCGGCAGTGTTCGCCTGTATCTGTTGCTTTTTACGTGTCTTCTTTTTCTGTAGTTGACATAATCATGAATTATTACGAGTGTATTAAAGTTTGGGTAGTGAGAGACTCGATTCTACTGGTAACTCTATGGAAACTCGGTTCAAGTGCCTGCAGTCAACACTTGTAGAAAGCGAACTGGTTACTTCACTCTTTTCAGCAATATCTTATCCGCAGAAATTCTTGCCACTGCAGTCACTAGCATGACCTATATACTATATTATAGGGCACATATCTCCTGACAGTGGAGATGTCAACAGTTTGAATCAAACGGCTTCACCACTGTTAGGAAGAACCAAAGATAAGCAAGAGACTTCAATTAAACCTTCTTTCCTCGACACTTAATTAAAACCAGTATCCTTCAAAGCCACAGAGTAAGACTCCTCGACAAATTCAGTGCCTACCTTTTTCTCTGGTTTGGTTATACCCATCTCCTTATCATGGGCCTCTTTCTCCTCCTTCTCTTTCTGTTCCTTCAGATAGTCAGCATTGGCCATCGTCCAGATACTCGTCTTCACCTCGATCTCTTCGGGATTCAAAAGGTACAACTAGAAGAGAATATCACAATTTCTATTCGAGGCGATAGAAGGCTGAATAAAAAATACTGACTTACCACAGTTGCTCAATACCTGACAGTGACAACAAAGCTTGTACATGTAGTGCTAAAAAAATGTTGTTTTCAGGTCCATTAATATTATGAATACAAGACAAATCAAGTGTAGCATGAAGTCACGAATGATGTGAGACTTGTTGTACCATGATCATCAGAGTCTGACGTCATACAGCACTAAATCTGTCACGTGATGGGCAGTTTATCACGAGTTTTCGGCACTGCGAGTGCTGACATCTGACCTTTGACAAAAGCTACAAGGCTTGTACATTATGTATTTGAATATACCGGTAATCAGCCAGACTTCAATCCAGATGGCCAAGCAGCAACAAGCAGATAAGGGGCTGAAATTATTCAGATAAGCAGCAAGTTTTTTCAGCTCTGGCAATTCCAGGAGTCATTTCCTAAGGGCCACACCTGATCAATTTCTTGGTCATCAATATCGGTGAGATCCAGCTCACCCCCGTCCTCCTCATCATCAACACTCTCCGGTACTTTAAGACACTCCTCTATCGACTCCTTGAGTCCTAAACTAGCCGCGGTTGGCCGTGGCCCCTGAATACCACTTGGTGCGCCGTCCCACGGTGGCGGCATCAAAGCACTGTCCAACTCGAACTTATCCACCTCGATATCAAATTCAACCTTTGGTGATTGAGACACATCAGTATCAACAGTGTTTTTTGGCGAGTTCGGATTGGCACTTTTGCATTCATATCCTTGTCTTGAACTAGTTCCCGCAATCGGTTCACTAGTCCGTTCATGAATGTCTGATTCTGTTGACAATAATACATCCTCCATGATTTCCTTTTCAATAAATGATTCAGTAAGTTCCGTTTCCAGGTCTAACGAGCTGATTGTACTAGAGCAAACACTGGCAGAGTCTGGAAGAACAAGGGAAGAGAATAAGTGGCATGACACACATCAGTCCAGTCTCTGCTTGAGGAAGCTATATGCTTGAGTGATATCAGTGGAGCAAAGTAGAGAGTCAAGTATTTATTTGAGGGAGCTGAATACAAGATGAATGAATTAATGATAAATGAGGAATCATTTATGTGACTGACAGTTTTGAACAATCATCGCTTACTTTTTGCATGACAATCTTATCAATTCAATTCAGATATAACATTTTGACAATTCAATTTTATTTCTCCTCATCGTTACGTACTAACTAGCCTAAAACCTACCAGAATCTTTTGGCTTCTTTAACCTGTTACTTTCCAAAGCTCGCTCGATCTCGGCCTGCATCTCCGTTATTTCGCTGTTCACCTCTCCAAGTTTACCATCATCGAACTGCAAACAGAGAAACTACCAGCATGAAATGAACAAAATGTTGGATTGGACTCTCAAACAGAACTACATTATAGGCATACACAGTTTTACATATTTGCAGTTTTAAAATATCCCAAAGCGCCTAAAGTGTTTTCAAACTGCATTTCATTTTACTCATGATCAAGACAATTCACAAACCTGAGCAAGTTTCGCTTTTTTCTTCCCGGCAGTGAACGACGGTGGGTCATGCTCCTCCTCCAAATCAATCCGTTGGAATTCATCGATTGTCAACTGACTAGACGGCGTCTCCTCAAACTCGGTTAATCGTTTTCGGATTGTCGATTCACAAACTTTAGCCACTTTTATAATGTCCCTGAGCGTTCGGTTGAAATCGTGCCATCTTGCCGCGACCAAAAGAGCTAAAGTCAAACGAATTAAGACAATTTCGCAACCACAGCCAAGAGTAAACTTGTTCCACTTCTTCTCTAGAAGGCGTTACAGTAATAACAATGGGACAATCATCTAATGAAAGTGTTTTAATTTCATTGAAGACTTGAAAAATCAGTTGGCTGCTTAACAAAAAGGTTGAAATCTATGGTCTTACCAGCCCCACATAAGCCAGACGGTCTCCTCCCAGCATGTATCCAGTCTCTCTTCATTCTCTGCACCAGTCTCAATGCCGTCATGGAGACTTCATGTGTCTTGTCACCAAATTCAAGGCGGTGGGCAAACCTCTGGATGTACAGGCATGGATCTAAAAGGAGAGAACACGAGAAACATATACAAGATATCGTACTATTTGGTGAAACGCATTTCATTTTGAAGGGTATGACAATCGACAT
Organism: Lineus longissimus; assembly: GCF_910592395.1. NCBI lineage: Eukaryota > Metazoa > Nemertea > Pilidiophora > Heteronemertea > Lineidae > Lineus > Lineus longissimus. The sequence continues at coordinate 19,726,441 of NC_088310.1, read as the reverse complement.
GATTAAAGTGAGTAGCTGTCGAAGGTCATCAATTAAAGGAGGAGATGTCTTAACATGATGATGTTTATTGAGTTCCTGTATGTAAAGAAGACGTTATTTTCACGACACTTCACAACACTTGTGATGTTATCGCATCTCAGTAAATATCATTCTGGTGGCAATTAGTTGCTGGTAGTGGTGATATCCAGGTTAGTTACAGATATTTAAACAAGATGGCAGTACCATCCAATACTGAACACAAAACAACAAATATGGCCACCAAAATAGGAAGTATTTATAATACTTCCACAACAAACGAGCCAAAGAGGTCATATTCCCAAGAACCTATAGGTAAGGAGCAGGTCCATATTGTAATATAGCACTTCTAGAATCATATGAGTACTTAGTATCATAGATTGCATGAAAATATGGAGAAGTTTTATATACAAATACATTGTATATACATGTACAGAGCTACACTATAGTCTAGAAACACCATACAGTACAGGTATCCTGCATACATTATCTCAATATCTGTGTGGAAAGCATATCCCTTACAACTGCCTTCAGATGAACCTAGTCAATGCAACTGCATATTGGGTGCCAGACGAGATTTTCCATGTGAATCGCACATGATCTTGGACAAGTCACTTCACTCACATTCTTTTCATGTTTAGTTTCAGATCTTATGAACTCTGATGAAGAGGGGAACCAGGAGGTGATCCAAAACACTGTCAATCATCGACGTCTGCTTCGACCACCCACAACACAGGAGCACAACTGGCAAGCATCGCCGACAAATCTCCGCGAGAGAAATGCAATGATGTTCAACAATGAGCTCATGGCAGACGTATTCTTCATTGTCGGCCAGTTGCCAGACCAACCCCGGCGAATCCCAGCGCATAAGTATGTGCTGGCAACGGGCAGTTCTGTCTTCTATGCCATGCTGTATGGAGGACTGGCTGACACTTCCAAGGATATCGAAATACCCGATGTAGAGCCAACAGCATTTTTGAATCTTTTAAGGTGTGTAAAATAACATCCAAGTTTTGGAAAAGATTTGTTGTCTTCTTGGGAGTATTATGCGTTAATCAGGGACTGGATCGTGTTTGATACAAGCATTTTAATATTAATTTACAAGCATGCGTAGTTTTGATTTACTGTGGGTCAGGAGAGACCCCTATTGGTGACTTTGTGTAAACAAAATCCGATCACCCAGCTTCTGCCCATAGTCTAGTTCAAGTACCCGAGTTCTTTCAAAAACCCTTCATTTCTTTCAGGTATCTCTACTGCGATGAATTCGACCCAGAAGCAGAAACTATCCTGTCCACACTTTACGCTGCCAAAAAGTACATCGTTCCGCACCTGGCGCGGGCGTGTGTCAAGTTTCTAGAGACCAGTCTAAGTGCCAGGAACGCATGTGTGCTACTTAGTCAGAGTCGGTTGTTTGAAGAACCAGAGCTCATGCAGAGATGCTGGGAGGTCATCGACGCCCAAGCAGAGGAGGCATTAGAATCGGATGGGTTTGTTGACATTGACTATAATACATTGGAAATTGTGCTGGGGAGGGAGACTTTAAATGCCAAGGAGATTTCATTATTCAGCGCAGGGGTCAGGTGGGCTGAGACGGAGTGCACCAGGCGTGGCATTGAACACACTGACGAAAACAAACGCAGAGTTTTAGGACGGGCATTGTATCTTCTCAGATTGCCAACCATGAAACTCGATGAGTTTGCGAATGGTCCAGCACAGTCGCACATTCTGACCCTGCAGGAGACGAATGACATTTTTCTGCACTTCACGGCGCAGAATAAACCAAGACTGCCCTTTCCGACCAAACAGCGCGGTGGCCTGCAACCTCAACGCTGCCATCGCTTCATGTCGTCTGCCTACAGGAGCAACCAGTGGCGCTACAGGGGCAGGTGTGACAGCATACAATTCTGCGTAGACAAGCGCATCTTTGTTGCAGGATTTGGCCTGTATGGCTCGAGCAATGGTGCTGCCGACTATCAGGTCAAAATCGAACTGAAGAGAAACGGTGCAATACTTGGTCAACGACACACCAAATTTTTCTCAGATGGCTCGAGTAGTACGTTCAGTGTCCTGTTTGAGAACCCTGTCCAGGTTGAGCCTGATATTTATTACACAGCCAGTGCTATCTTAGATGGTGCGGAGCTCAGCTATTTTGGCCAGGAAGGTAACGCTGAGATTCAGTGTGGGAAGGTGAATTTCATGTTTCAGTGCTCCTCTGACAGCACAAATGGAACTGGCGTTCAAGGGGGGCAAATCCCCGAAGTGATTTTTTACAGCTGAAAATATTTGTGTGGAAAGTGCCATGCTAGAGGCATGATAGGCAGATTAGGCAACTGATCTTCCAACCGTGCTGCTATTTATTGACATGACCTGGTGCAGTTTGTCAACTTTTGTTTTTGGGGTGTACATGTAAGGTAGAATGGGGGTATTTGTAACCCCTGCATTGTTTGATGGATGGGGATATCGATCAATATCATAGACAGGGGCTACAATTAAACCTGGGCTACAAATACCCCATTCTACCTTACATCATTATCTTAACCTTATGGAAAGAATGATTCAAGTCAGTCATGGTTGATAAATCACAGTTTAAATATAAGGCTTGAATATAAACACAGAGCTCTGTGCATCAATGTATACTTGTGCATAATGGCATCATGACATTTTCAGACTCAGAATCACAAGTATAGAGCTTTGCTATAATTTCATCAATGCAGGTATTGAGGCAAGCTGTAAGGTTTTTTATAATGCATAGTGGGTTCGACCAGTGGCACCTAAGCTACGATCCTACAATGTTTTAGCCTTGTAGGTTTTTGCATTTTTCATGTCAGTCACATAATCATTTGAAAACTAAAATTTTCAATATGATATGAATACCAACTGGTCACGATGCCCTTTACTATGACGAAAGGCTTACAATAAAATATATTTAATATCGTTTTGTAATGTTGAAAGTCTAATTATGTACTGTGTACATATAAAATATCAAGCTAAAAATGGTAAAACGCATATAGTCAGCGGTTGTGAACAGGGAAGAGGGGAAGGGTCTAAAATTCATGCATGTTGCAAACATTGTTAACACGAATAACAGTCATGCTTGGCTTTAGAAGTACAACTGTCCATTAGCTATTTGTTATTTAAAGTATTTGCATAATAAAGTCTGCTAGCTTCAGCTAGCTTATTCGAATAGTAATTGTGGGTCATTTATTTGCTAGTTCTGGTTCTTGACAAGACGTGTGTGAAGACTGATGACAAGATGGCGATTATCGACTTAGACAGACATGGAGAGTTTGTGCCGACTTACCCAAGACTGGCACATTGATGCAGAGTTCCCTTGACAACTGTAGATATGTTCTACCCAAGTTGTAAACATTCGTCTGGAAGATATAAGAAGTCATGAACTGGTTAATGGTTTCACTTATTTGGGTGATTGGTGTGGGCTGTGGATGAGCTGTAGACATTCGAGCATTTTGGCTCCCCCTCTCTCCTGGCATGCTCTTCCTGCCAGCACCTTTAAAACAGGAAGTGACCAATGATATTTAGGAATCTGTCATTGATGATGATGAATAGTCAATACCAGCTTGTTAAATGTGGCAAAGATGATGTTCAGGCCAACACAAGTCAAAAGGACGAAAGGACACAAGCAAAAATTATTAAACTCACCTGAAGAACATCACTAAAGTCAAGCAACATATCTGACAAGTAGGTCAAGGATTCAAAATCTGTTCACAACAAATGGTGATTTCAGCCAGTGTTCTCTCGAGGAGCTGCTTTAGGGTACAGGCTCGGACTCTAGTCTTACAGTCAAAGGTCCATACTTTGAACTCCATAGTCGCCATGAGACTCAAGGCAGGCCTCGTCATCAAATCTACCTTCCGAACCCAGGTGTACAAGTGGCACCAGTCAGAAATATCCAGGTTACAGCCCCGATTAAGTTGCTCATTTTAGTCTATGAAAAGGTTTCAGGACAGACCAGGGTGAAAGTGTGAAGCTGGATGATGACTTCGAATTTACCTGATATCAAAATATAAGAAAGGGAAGATACATGTATACACCTGACTAAGCTTCACAGCGCGGCCTACTTATGAGAGAAAAAAATTGTTCAACCAAAAGGATACGTGGTGTGCCCTCAGTCCTGCAGACCAAGTACAGACAGGCTGCAACAACATGTGTGGTCCTACGCCCTCTGGTCAGACGACGACTGACAGCCATCTTGAAGAAGTTGTACGCCGTATCAATACAGTGTTGATTCAGTTTCAGCTGTCCACCGACATGCTGGATCTTCTTTTTACCTGTAGGTGAAAATTCATATCTTATTGGTTACATGTCAATCTTTGACAAGATACACCCAGCTTATTGAAGTATCATAGGATACCAGAGAGGAAGATGGGTCAATGGCATGGTGGTTGGAGTGTAGGGCTCGTCCTAAGCTTTTGAAATACTTGTAAAAGTTTCCAGGTCAAGACGCTGTTGTTGATGCAATCACAGAGCTACAAACATGCCTAGAAGCTATTCCTTAGGTCACCCGTACAGTTACATATTATTTTCAGCAGGTGGACCAAACAACTTACCATTCTGGAGAGTCAGTGCACGGGACTCCTTCCCAAAGCCGTGATGGAAGCCAGGTCCAAAACTGTGCGATTTGTTGCCTTCGCTGGAGACGTACTGTCCAATGACAGATGTGCCACCTATTGAGTTCTCCTGGAACTGGATCTCAGAGACGATGATCTGGTCCTCAAGAACGGAGCCGCAGTTCGTACAGACAGCGTCTCCTCTTGCCGAGTCGGTGTCGATGTCACTGCTACCGCAGTGTGTGCACACCTTGGAGGTACCCTTGGCGCTCGACATGGTCGGATCAATATTATTGCAAAAACTTCCCAATTCTGAAAGCAGAAACAAATAAATCTTTTAAACATTGTCATTAATAATATTTTTTTTATCATGTCCTCAGTTTTCCGTGCAATTTTTTCCCCTAATTAACTAAGTCATAACTAGACAGCACACCACATTCCTTTGCTGAATGTTCATTTAAGCAAAGGCAAAAAGAACACACTGCTCACACGTGACATGGCGTGACGTATTACTGTACGGTATTTATGACGTGCAAGTGTCGTCCCTCCCCCTATTATTCAATATATTGTTGTCAAAACGTCTTTACAATCGTAGGCCTATCAACTTCTATGACTACTGTCAGTGACTTACTGACTAACACAAAAAAAGATGAAATGTAATAATGATTCAAAAAGAAATCATGCAAGTTAACAGTAATCGAGAAATCGCATGAAACTCTAGACAGTCCCAGGGCGGATTCGAACCCCCGATCTCCACACATGTGCCATGAACTGCGCAAAAACGGACACTCATCCAATCCACTGTGCCACGAAGCACTTCGCTCAAAAGGCCTATTCGGACATACCAGAGTACCTATCTCAACGCAGTTTACGTTCACTGGAATCTTGGACATTTGTATCATCAGCATAATCTCACTATTACCTATTTCAGTGTTTCATAAAGCGCAAAATGACTATAAAAGATTGTTTTACAGGACAAAATCGCTAGGAAAGCTTTTCTTTGCGCGCTACCTGGTAGCTAATTGATGAACTATTCACAGCGCGATAACCTGGCGGTAGAATGAGGAACTGAAATTCTCGGTATTATCCGGCGGGAATTTTGAACTGCTGAACCCGGGGACATCAGTATGTCATTGTGATATAATTGCATTGAATCGCAAGCAATTCTTTGCCTAGTCTTATCTTAACAAATTTAAAAGACGCATGTTCTTAGACATAGACCTTTATATTTCAATTTGCACACATATAACATTAACATCAATATACACTTTCTATAGTACTAATAAATCTCACAGGAGCCGTTATGCCACTTTTTTGAGCCAAAGTTGGCGGCCCACTACGTTTTTACTCTGCATTCTCGTAGTCCCGGCCAGACTGGCGAGACTGCTTCACAAATAAACATAACAATGTGACCGAAGCCAAAACCACACAGCTAAAACTGTCTTGACCGTCTTGCCAACCCTTGTCGTAAGAATGACCCATACCAGGGTTAATTAGAAAAAGGAAATAGAGTTCGAGATGTCTTGACGTATCCCAATGTCCGGTCTCTGCGTTAATGACGTCTACTCGAACAACATCATCTCGAGGAATTCTGAAAATCAAAGTGAGACAAGGAATTACCACATTGGATTTCATTGCCAGGGATCAAATAAATTGGATGCGACTTGTCTCGTCTGACTCGAACTTTTGCCATGCTTACTAAAATGATTATCATTTTTTTGTCATTATGTATCTGTTTCGATTTTGCGTCTCCGACAAAACTGCAGCGAAATGCAAGACAAAGGTTGTGCCGAAGACAAAGTTGTACATGACATTATCATTAAAACTACGAGTCGTCAAGGAGGAGCAAAACGAACAGTTTGTTTTAGGACGGACATAGTCAACCGTCAGTCCGAATCTGGGAAGATTTCCGTCACCAAGGTTCAGTTAACTGCCATCCCTCCCGCCCAAATATTCTCCTCACCATTATAATCAATCTCGCCGTCGCCGTTCACATCGATCTCCGTGATCATGTCCTCTATCTCCTCCTCGGTCATAACGTCTCCCATCTTCCGCATGACTGTCCTCAACTCCTCTGAGCTGATGTGACCGTCTCTGTCCCGGTCAAACACACGGAACGCCGCCAGCAGTTCCTCCTCCGTGTTTTCTGAGTTCTTGCGCTGCGCGATCAGGTGCGCGAAGTCGTGGAAGGTCAGGTAGCCGTCCCCTGAAAATGAGACATTGAAGCTTCTTTTGTATTTACGCAAACGTACAAGTGCAGTGTCACACAAACTTAGTCAAACTAACAGATATGGCCACATTGCCTCCAAATCCAAGACCATGATAAGTAGCATTTATCCTATAGTCTTTTGAGGACAAAGTCACAACCAGGAGGCCAGGATTGGGTACACTCCGGACGCAGTGGACCAGCCCCGTCGCAAAGAGGAAAGACGATTAGGATGCAAATGGACAGTATAGGAGTCTAGGATTGGGCCGTATCGTACTTTTTTGTATAAGATTGGAGGGGGAACGAAAAGGCAGTCTTCGGAGAGCAGAACATCACTTTTCGTCCCAAATCTGCATGAAAACACGTTTTCCCTCGCCGTCTGCATGGGCGCATTCAAGTGACACATCCCTCCCCCCCCCCCCCCCCCTGCGTCATACGGCCGTGCCGGATAAGATCACTTCAACACGTACCGTCCGGGTCTTGTTCGTGTATCATGTCCTGAAGCTCAGCCTCTGACGGCGAGTAACCAATTGCTCTCAGGATGGTCTTCAGCTCGCGGGTACTGACCGTGCCGTCACCATCTTTGTCGTAAAGGGCGAACGCCTTGCGTAATACTAAAAGAGAAGAGGTGTACTCAGTATGAACAGATACTCCATCCGTAGGTTGGAGGGGAGCAGTGGAGGTCCGCTTCGCAAAGTATTGCTTAACAGACAATAATGACCTGGACTTTTTTTCCTATTTCGCTGATATTTAAGGGCATGAGAGCTGTATCAAGGACGTGGTGTTTTCCGTCCTGAAGGATACTACCATTTTCTCATGCAGTCTCATGAGTGGACAAGCTTTCGCCACATCGGAGTGAGGTACGTCTCAGTAAACTCAGCAAATTCAGCAACTTGCAATGGTTACCAATGGCGATGGGAACAACATGGTAGCCTACTCACGTCGAACCTCCTCTGGTCGCAATAGCTGAAGCTCGACTGACTCTAGATTCCCTCTCTTCTTAGGAATCTTCACAGATACCTTGCTCTTGTTCGACGCCCTGCTGCCTGAAGCTGTGGTGGGAGTCCGGGTGGATGGCGCATAAGAGCCAGGCGGACCAGTCGCCTGGAGTTTCTGCGGAGAAGAGGATATAATAAAGGTTTCACTTTGGCGCCGTCCTCCTGCATCATTGTTTCTTGAGAGTTTCAGGTTTTCGTCAGAACAGTGTAGTCCAGCTGCTCGACCCAGTCTTGTGAAGGCCAGCATTTCAAATGTTATCAATTTCCATGTATTATATATACCACAATCACCAGCAAAACTTTGAATAAGAATGGCAATACCACTGACACCAAATGTCCTCGTTACAGATGAATCCGTCTAAGACATTGTCACATTCATGAACTCTGCAACCGTGTCTGCGAAGACAACGTGTCCTCCGACTTGGAACGCAAGCTTTGATCTAGAGACACACGGACAAAATGTTGGCAAAGTAATTCTGCGTATAAGACACACTGTCATACCAAGTGCACCCTATGCATTTATGAAAATCTAATTTTAACAGCCATCAAGCAAACATTGCATACCTTGTTTGTCTTTCAGCCTATCTATATTAGAAAGTAATATCATTGATATGGTATGTTGGTAGTCAATTAGAATAAAGATTTATTTACTTATTACATATTACATTTGTTTCGATATGCCTTCTGGGCCTGTATTAAACATCAAAACTACCATTGACACTCGATGCATAACACGTATCTGTTGTTTACTCCAGATAGCTTGTCTCATAAATATTTAGCTCGATAATGTTTACCTTTATTAAGTTTGTATCGCGCCCCCTACATAAAATTGTTAGCCTTCGAAAAAATATGGGAATATGGTCAGTACCCGGTCCCACATACGATGACTACACGACCAAGGCCACGATTATTTCGTCCCTTAAAAACTGCTGTCGCTGACACGCTTAGTGATTGTGCACGGTCAAGTTCTAGGTGCCGGTTGATTCCGATGGACATCCTTCCAGAATCGTTCATCATGACCGGCCGCGGGATACCGTATTAGAAATAAACAGTAATTTGGTACACCCCAAAATTTGTCTTTAACCCAATACAAGTAAACTACATTGACAGCAAAAACATAAGCATTTTCGACTAGTTGCTATTATTACTTACCGGTGGTTGTGTTGACTTGTTTGGTGTCGGAGTCTTCTTCGCCGGGTTGGCAGCGGTAGATGACCGCGAGCTCTTTCCTCCGCCTTCGCTGCCAGGCTTACTCGCCGGACGGGACATTTTCTCAAGTGCTAAAGTGCACTGCTGTTCACATCACATCATCTCATGCCATGTTTTGAATATCATTTCTAAATAGAGATTTGTCAATAGCAGAAATGGATTGTGTGGTTTGTAAAGTAGGCCTTTTGAGCGTGTAGAGTATTCTCTATTTGGTTACAATAAATGCATGGGGCTCGTCAAGGAATCGCTTTGTACCAGAGTAATCTTTCTGTTGAATTTAAGGTACGACAACCCGTTACTATCATAAGGTGATTTATGATTTGTTTATTCTGTGTCTAGTTGGAACTAAATTGAATATAGCTTCTCTCGGTATCGATCGCTTTGGACGTTAGTAACCAGAAAACAAGTTGTATATGATCAGCCAAAAAGGGATAAGGCGAGCAAATTTCTGGCTGAGCCCATACCAATATAATAAGAAAAGTAAGAAAGCAGTGTAAAAAGTACCAATTTTTATTCACAAGATATACAATATGTACATTATTACATTGATATAACAAGATCTGTAAAATGCTTATGATGCAAGACAAGCCATGGCAGCGGTCCCTCTCCTCCGCGAGCCCTCTCCTCCGCCTTCACTGCCGGGCTTGCCTGCAAGGAGGGGACACTTTCATAACCAACATTCGTCACCGTCTCTTTGAATTAATGGGGCATCATCAACTTGACCAGTTCTGAAAAGAGTGAAGAAACGTTGTTTGGTGAAAATTATATTTGCCAACAATGGAGTACTATGCAGTTATCGTTGCTATGTTGTGAACAAGAAACACGGCGATCGAGACCATTACAAAAAGTGCGCGGATATCGATATTTAAAGGTACTAGTATAGACTCATATTGTTTATAATTGTGCAAATGTATGGTCCCGAAAGAGCTGGCAGTACACATTCAATGCTCGAAAGGACCATTGTACCACCTTACCTTACATTTCTATCTTACCTTTGTAGTCAATATTGCCATCCCCATCAACATCCGCCTCGGCTATCATTTCATTGACCTCCTCCTCCGTCATGGGCGTCCCCCTGGTTGTCATGGCAGCACGCAACTCATCATGGGTCAAGTAACCCTTGTCATCCTTATCAAAAACCTAGAGCACGAGTAATCAAATAGGAATCAAAATATTTCATACTCTTATACATTACACTGATTTGCCATTCCTCATTTGAGCCATTTGATTATAAACATTAGCAAATCTATTCAACATAACGGCAAGAACAACAGAGAGTTTGCACACGACAGTGTTTTTGATCACGACGATTTGAAATGGTAGCTGACAGATGTAACAGGGATTCACCTTAAATGCTTCTCTTAGTTCCGCCTCGGACTGGTTCGACATTCTCTTCATCATCATCGTCACAAACTCAACAAAGTCGAGTTCACCATCACCTGAAAGATGTAGGATTTTGTAAAATCTCGCTTTTTTTCTCGCAGACGAAATAGGTGTTTACATTCATGACCGCTATTCACCACTTTCCTCGAGTAGGAACTTGTGACTTCCGTTCAGGAATTGGCCAATTAGATGGCATACCTATCATGCTTGTTCTTTATGGCCATGGCAAGTACTGGGTTTCTGGTTGGCCAATACCAAGGATGCACTTACCGTCGGTATCGGCATCCCTGATGATATCGTCTAACTCGGCATCGGATGTGGTTTGCCCGAGGTAGCGGAACATGTCACCCAACTCCTTGGTGGAGATGGTGCCGTCGCCGTCCTTGTCGTACAGAACAAACACCTGCTGCATCTCTGTGATGAAAAAAAACCATTATTTTTTAGGATATACATGTGTAAATGGGGTACCTTTACTTCTACTTTGTCACGGACTGAGTATGATAGATAAAATATACCGCTTCCTTCTTTGGCAAATGAAACTCTGTCTGTGTTGTTTCTTCGATCAATCTTAGTTCTAGCAACAAATTCATTTCCCAGTTTACGCGCGACGCATTAAGTGACAAGTTTTAAACTGTCCCGGTTTATTACCCGTATTCGCAACAGACTGGGTCTAAACAAATATTGTTTATCCAAACTGTCTAGTCAATATTTACTATGTTAAGCCACTGACGCTAGAATTGTATTCTAGGGCCTTTGGGTTGTTCCAGTAGTGTATAACCGGTTCATTGAAGCCACACTGTCCCCTTGGTAAATATTGTATAGATAAACACAACCTGGGAGATATTTTAATGGGGTGTAAACGGTTATTTTGTATGGGACAAATTCTAGCAGGATATTAATATTTCGTCTCAAGAATCTTACTCAACTAAAATGGTTCCTCAGTGCATGATCCGTGGCTTCACTGTACAACTTACTGTCCCAACGGGCTTTACATGTTTGTTCCCCCGCCTAAACCAGAGAAACATTCTGAAGAAACCAAGGAACGCGGCACAAACTGCGCTTATACAATTGGGCTTTTTAGGCAAATTCAGAAAGTACCACCTCGAACCCATGAAGTTCCGAGATCAAAAGCTCTTGCCACCACGCTTTCCTTACTCGGACTCCATTTTGTCATCATAGAGGCTGGGATGAAGATGCCTTAAGTTCATCCACGTTCTCAATTTTCACATACCTAATAAGTCTTCCTCAGACAGCGTCATCAAAATGTCCTCCTCCTGTTGTTTCTGCTGCTCAGTCTTCTTGGTAGAGGCAGGCCTCTTCGCCGAGGCCGGGGCAGCCTTGGCCCCCTTCTGTTTACTCGTGTCCGTCACCTTGATTTTCTGTGACGAAAGAGAGGCAGTAGACGTGGATGAGCTTGGCCGGGGCATGGTGGCAAAATCAGATACAGCGGCAATGATTATTTTGTCAAGGAACAGTTGAGGCAGACTGGCCGATCGTGTCACCAATATCAACAGTCGTCCAATCTGAACTTAATGTGACTTTTAGAATCCGAGGATCAGACGTCCAAAACCCTTTATCATCACTTATGGAATAGAAATAACGTTCTTGAACAATATCTCCACGCGTATCTCGAAAAACTATCCTCTGGTTTCACAAAACATAACGAGAATGGGGTATGTAAAGACCGACAGGTAGTGCCCAACACGAAATGTTGGTGTCCTCAGTGAATAAATCATGCATAAGATAATGTCCTTCCTCGCGCCTCTATCCTTACACCAACATAAGTAAGTCTGTTCTAAAAGAAGCCAGACCCACGAACAAGTATTATTTGCAATACCAATACCCATTCAGTGACATTGCAGGTCTTTCCAGCGCTGTGGGAGATCATTTCCCCTTACAAAGAATCCATGCAATTACATGTAAATGCACGCGAAAGAACCACGAGGAATTATTTTGTTATCTTAGCTAGAACTAGATCAGAACATTCACCAAATTTTCCAAGGGCCTTTGTGAATCTTTGTCTAGGCTCGTCATTTAATTAACCATTCAGGGCCCATTGATCGATCGGTGTTAGCAGTAACGTTGACGTTAACGTTAAGTCCAACGCTACTTTTGTAATTGAAATTTACTAAAGGATATAACGCTGGCGTTAGCTCTGACGTCGATTGATCAAATGGACTGTGGTACTGCAGTTTAAAGGTTATGATTGAGACCAACCACGGTATATTTTGATTCAAAACAACGTTCGCATTGATAAGCTGTTCGCTCATTTGACAAATATGGCGTTTTGTCGCGAAATCTCAACAACTTCTTTATTATGTAGGTCAATCAACGTCTTTTTTTGGCGAGGGTCCCTAGTTATTCATAAACTAGATGAAGCTTTTATCTGTATGGACGTGTATGTTCCGACCAGCCTCGGCGAATCTTACGAAAACGCAAGAGGAAGGTCAAGGTCACGTACTTCGCAGATTTCAAGCAAATAGTGGCGAATGTTTTCGCGTTGACGGTCATCGGGATGTCCTAGAGCAATATTGTCTTGAATATGGTAAATGGAAATACGAAATGAAAACCTTACCGGGGTGGTGGTCCTTGGGGCCATACCAGGGCGTTTCACGGGCGCTGGGGCCGCCTTGGGCGCCTCTTTCTTCCGCTTAGCCGCGTCGCTCATGGCAGAAGATGATCTTGTTTTCTGCATAAAACGAGGAGTATCAGCTATCTCATCATTTTTGCCCGACATGGCAGTATGAAACAGACTGCTCTAGTTCAACCACTGGCATCCAGGCGAGTGTGATTGAACGCAAGTTGCCCAACAAATAAACGAAACAATGGTTTAGAATACGAGAAATAACACTTATTCAAAATTTCAATCTGGGTCCTACTTACGATTGTGCGATGAGTTCCCCCGATATTCAAAAATGAAAATGACACAAAACTGACATAAAAGTGAATCTCTTTAATGTATTGAAATCTTTATTACCATATTTAGGCTCACAAAGGGCGCCCTTCTTCAAAACATCTATCACACATGGTGTCTTCTATTACAGATTATGTTTTCGATTATAGATTATCAGCAAGTGCCAAGATATAGAAAGCTAGCATATTTTCTCGACTGATGTAAAAAGCTATTATCTTCAAAATTGAATCCTGAACCTTAACACCAAACGTTCAAGTCGACCTTTATATCTTTTCTAGCCACACTTGCAAAATCGTGCGATGTTTAGCCAAGGCTGGTGCCCCTTCGCGCTCCTCCAAAATCAATCGCAATTGCCCATCTAACATTTGCGACAGAAATAGGCCTATCTATTGCGGCCGCACGTTACTGCTTTGTCAAACCTTATAAAGGAACTTTCGCATGACAATCGTTTTCAAGAGATATTAAAATGCTATTCAATTGGATATCGGACCAACGGCAGTGCTCTTGCATATCAATCACTGACAATGACCTGGAACCTTTGGCAGACCTAATGGCCAAGTTTATTACAAATTACTCTATCACTGATCCATCTGTCTAAAATCGAATTCAAATTCAGATTCATACACTGTACTATATGCGTGACTATATAGTACTATGCGTGACTATAGTACTCTGCGTACTATACTATAATGAGCGGCCACGAAATCTGTTTGATTTGGATCTTGCACCGATAATGTTATATCATTTAGGCTACTGTGCAATGCTAGAAAACACGACAAGCAAAAGTTTAAAATGTACGAGTAGACTTGATATTATTTCTCTTATGATATTCTTGAAGATCGTCGCATGGAAGACGCAAAATGGGACATTTTGATCTGTCAATGTGGTGATGGGCATATCTTCAAACACCGAGTTCTTCAACGATTCGTCCCCATCATTTTGACGAATTCTGGAACAGATCACACATAATGTTAATTTGAAAAAATGTCCAGATGTCGAAGTTGACAGCATAAATGAACAACTGACACAAATTTGCTAGAAACCCGCAGTCTCACTATCCAAAAACTTAGCTTCCACACGCGCCCAAGAAATATGTTAAACCTTGCGCTCTGCCCACACGAGGCATGGTCAACGGCATCAAAGCATCAGTTACTGCGGCCATTTTTGAGCTAATAAGACACGCAAAGGTTGCCGAATGAGGATCGCACATAACCCACCTTCATAATCAACCTGTCCATCCCCATCAATGTCAGCCTCCCTGATCATCTCATCTACGTCATCATCAGTCAGCTTCTCGCCGAGGTTCATCATCACGTGACGTAGTTCCGCTGACGTAATATTTCCGTCTCCGTCTTTATCGAATACTCGGAAGGCCTCGCGCATGTCGTCTTCTGAGTTGCCAGATTCATGAAGGTGGCGGCCCATCATGGTGAGAAATTCATCAAAATCTAACGTACCGTTGCCTGGAACAAAGAATCAATGTCCTTTCTTACAGGATTGAACTTATCCATAAAAGATATTGGCGATGGTTCTTTCGTATCGTCTTCGCTTGAGATAAAACCGAATCCTCGCAGGCTCAAGAATATTCTGTTAATTGGTAAAAGGACGAATGAGACGTGTCTCGTGTTGAGGCAAATTTCGTTTCTGTCGCTTCTTACTTACCGTCCGAGTCAACTTCATTAATCATGTCCTGTAGTTCCTTCTCTGAAGGACTCTGACCCAGCGATTTCATCACTGTACCCAGCTCTACCGTCGTAATGTGGCCGTCACCATCTTTGTCAAATAATCGAAAGGCCTCTCTGTATTCTGGTGGGAAAAACGGTGAACGCATTCATGATTTTACACGGCATATATATTCTGAATCCAACCAGTGTGGTTGCATAATGAACGACAACACCCATCATAAACTGTAGTATTGGATCCTATTTGTTTTTTGTGTGAATATTTTGAATTTATTTGGAAACTATACATGTAAGCTTAGCCTAAAGAACATAAAGTGATTTTTTTCTGGTGTGAAAGTAACCAAATGTGAATTACAACAGGCATGTGAGAAACCAAAGCCCACATGTATTTCCATGGCTTATCTCTGTAGTAATATTACACCGCACTCTACTGTAATAAAAATAGGATGCTAATATTTCAGTAGCGTTTCTTGTAATTGTTCTGAAATAGTCTTCGTTTATTATGAGACACTGTGACTAAATATACAATTGAGACAGAGAAATAAAAACATTACACCATATTTATCATGTTTCATTGAATAAATCTGACGAAACACCATGTTGATTGGCGTTAACCAACGGATGATAGTAGTCCAGGACCAGCGTATCTTAAAACCAACACTGAGGAAGGATTTGGAACCAGGAAACCGATATTTTCGTTGCTTTCACAACATGAACACCAGCAGACTCAGTAGTGGCGATATTACCCCAACCAGTCTGTTTCTTGACGAGAGTGAAGAGAAGACAGCGCTGCAGTTTCTGAGGAACATTCTCTCTTTTACGGAAGGTTACGTCATCCTCAGCGTCCTTGTGGTGGGCATAATCGGCAACGTTGTTTCTTTCGTCATATTCATTCGGACGCGGCACCGGCGGGACGCCACCGTCCAGTATCTCAGTGTCCTCTCGCTGTCCGACTTGGGGGTACTCGTCACATACGGTATCGTGGCCAATTGGTTAGACAGCGGGCTTTCCCAAATAACTGACGGTGCCTTTAGCGTCAATCTATCATTCTACTCAAACTTCTCATGCAAAGTCATTCCATTTTTCATCCACGTTTTCGAGTGTATCTCCGCATGGATAATTGTGGTGTTCTCTGTAGAGCGGGCCTTCGTCGTCTGGTTTCCGCTGAAGAGGCTGTTCATAACGCACAGAAAACGTATGCTCCTCACCAT
The DNA here is from genome assembly GCF_910592395.1 of Lineus longissimus. Lineage (NCBI taxonomy): Eukaryota > Metazoa > Nemertea > Pilidiophora > Heteronemertea > Lineidae > Lineus > Lineus longissimus. The sequence continues at coordinate 19,710,255 of NC_088310.1, read as the reverse complement.
AATGATAGTCGTTATGTCTGTCGGAGTCAGCCTACCAAGGTTGGTCCTATTTGAGCTTTATATCAACCATATCTTGGTATGTTTCTACCAGACAGCAAGCCTTACCAAACTCATGATGTACCAGTTTGATATCTGCATGTATAACTACATCCCAAGCTGCCTAATATTCGTTAGCAACATTGTCATCTTAATCGGCATAAGAAGAGCAGAATTCGGTCCAAAAAAGACCAATTCAAAATCAAGCCAGGAATTAAAGGTCGTTGTATCATTAATGCTTGTTTCGACACTTTTTGTGGTATTTCTAACCCCTGCTTCAGCAGCTTGGGCCTATTACGGTACAGTCTTGCGGTCACCAAAATTTGATCCAAATTACGCTCGATTCCTCGAATACTTGGCAAAATTCCTTGACCAAGTTGGCCTCGTGAACTACACTATTAATTTCATCGTTTACGGTTGTACGCTCCCGTTTTACAGAGAGGAGGCCAGGAACATGTTTTCCTTTAGGAGAGCTGGGCGTGAATAGATTGACGAAGTACCAACATGAGAGGAACTCGCCATGGTCTCAATGTAGCAATGCTGATTTCCATAGCCACTTTTCATCGCCCATCCACGAAGGTGTTGATCAAAAGAGGTTTATACTCTCACGTTACATTCCCAACAGGAGTCCTCAGTGTCGGTCAAAGGCATCCAAGACTTTTAGCCCCCGCGCCAAACAGAAAACCTCTATTTTTTAGATACCTATTTCAACCGCATAAGAGGAGTGTACACTCAGATATGATTGACGAAGCTGCAGCAATACTCACCTGTCACTTGAGCTTCTGAAAGCGCTATTGTAGTCCCGGACTCGGACATCACCTCAGTCTGAAATCGAAGAAGGAAACCCCGCTCATTACCTTGCCTGTATTGCATCGCTGGTCGACCGTTCGCTCATCACCTTTGAATGGTAAGGCAGGTTTTGCGAAGAGCTACGAACGGCGAAGTACAAAGAATGTGGATGTACTTATTCGACGATTTTTGTAGAAAAGTTTTCGAATTCCTTGTACAACTAATACAGTATGGAAATACAAGTGTCGCGAAAATGAATTCTGGTGCGAAGGGCCTGTTGACAAAACAGACCTTCGTACTTCGAACTTCGTTGTTCGTCAGCAAAACCTTCTTTTTAAGTCTTAAACGAAATAGAAAAAGCTTTTAACAGAGTTTAACTTCTGTAACTCCAGCTTCAGATCCGACATTGCCCCATTCTAGGGCACTAGTGAGCTTGCGCTGCAGTTAGTCACAGAGACGAAAACTCCACTTTAGGTCAACTACAAGTGGTATGCACTGTACAAGGCGTTGGTGACAAGTCCGTCCTTACTCAGAATGTAACACTAACAGTACAGCGGTCTGCTAACATCGAAGGACGGCGAACCATGTTTCAAACCAGTGATCCGATTCATTACGCTGTTGCATTACATTTATTTGCTCTATAGTCGGTTTAGTATATATCGACACACATGCGAGTTGTTTCGTAGGGGTAGATGTTATGAATAATTTCTTCGATAACCCTTGGATAAGACAGTAGAACAATGGGAATTCGGCCTTTGTTTCAAGACAATAGACCTTGTATTGGCCTGAATTCTTTTAACTGCAAGGTAAAGGGCAAAAAGGTTGCCGAGAATACCGTAAAGCAGGCTAAGAATTTGATGCGGCTTCTTCATCATCTCTGCCGCACGCGGTTCCCTTTCCACCTTTCAAACAGAATAGGGCAAGCGTTCCTTAGGAGGAAATGGACCGAATCCTGCCTGTTTCTTTGACCTACCGGTACGTGATCCTGCCTTGCTGGTCGTCTCGGAGTCTTCTTCTTATCATTAGGCCCACTACGTTTTACCTCCCTGCGCCTATGCAGCTCCTCAAAAGTGGACATACATGTACATGAGCGGACGAGCGGACAGAACATCATCCTCGCACAGTGAAACTACGAGAGAAAAATGGAAGTCCCCCCGAGGCAGTGTACCGTATTCAAGTTACTGCTGTTTTACGACAATGAGCTCGGTGTAATCTTATCAGGTAAATTGAAACGGAGCGATGGAAACTGCGCCGTGACGCATCACGCGAACCCTTGTTAAGAATTACGCACGACTGGCGTATTGATGAATCTACGCGGTATGTATCATATATATCAATAGATATGATATTCATGATATGAAATGTCATCCGTATAGTTGTTAGCTACCGGTCAATAGCAGTGTTCTTAGACTCACGATGTCGATAACCCAATCAGAGATACGTACACAGAAATGAATCTCACTACCGAAATGACTTGAATCACTGGTTTGCGATCTAACGATGTGACTACTATATGTGACCTTCGCCTGTCCTCGCCGAATCCTGTCCCTCCTTACTTTGAACAGCTAATCTATAAGATGTCCCAATCATAGCTGTCTTAGTATTACATCGCAAAGCAACGCGTTGTGAAATCCATGCGAAGTCGCGTCAAAGAGATGCAGTGAGGTTAGAAGAAAAAAACCTCTGCCGCATTTTTTTGCGTTGTCGTGATCGCATAGAGTGACCCGTGTGAACCTACATTATAACTTTTAGATTGATTTGACGCCAAATATTGAAACATTTGACAATTACTTTACCATGCGCTACGGAATGATTATCCTCTTTCTTATATAAGCTTATAGTACCGGATTTTTCTTTTAACACAAAATGTAATGATACTGTACCGACTATATTTGGACTGGTTGATGTAAAAGAGAACTGATATTTGGTAACACTGATGCTGATTATGCCGGCCAATTAGCAGCGAGATAATGAGGAAAAAATTGTTGGACAAGCTTTCGTCAGATGTAGTTAGTCCTGTACTGAGGGAGTATGCATATACACTATGGCACGGGGTTGGTTTATTGAACAAGCAAACCAATTAGTGAGAATATTCAATTTGAGTAGTACAGGCAGACTGGTAAATGTACGAAGAAAACAGTTCTGAAAACAGAACAAATTGCCACAAAAAAGAATGCGCGATGTTCTATGTGGAAGACACGTCTGCTTTCCGAGATAGTACAACAGTATGTATATGACACTCATCAACTCATGAAAATCTTTAAATAAAATAAACGATCACGCCGCCACGAGCCATAAGGTTCTGAAATGAGCTGTACAAAAGCTTTATCTACCACTACTTTTAACCTTTGAAGGTCCTAAACTGCTAAGTCGGTATAAAAAAAAGAACTGGAGGAAAATGGGATATTATCACTTACCATTTCGGAGAATGTCGGCGACAGTCCAATGATAGTGAGGGAACGAGAGGTAACTGTACAGCCCACTTTGTCTCCTATTCACCTCGACCATGTCAAAAATATTCACCAAAAGGATGGAGCTTCTGTCTCATTGGTCTTCCCGAATACGCGAGAACTTGACCCGCCGGAAATGGCGTGTGCGCATGTGCTCATTAGCGTGCGTCTTTGTCTTCACAGTTTGAATCAGTCGATGTCGACTTATAAAGAAGCGCTATAAATAATCAGATATATACAACATTCGGAGATATGTGAAAAATAATGGTGGTATTGATTGTGTATTGATGAGTGTGTACTGGGTTGTGAAGGCCATTCAGATTGATTAGGTCCCTTTCAGGTAACTTTCCGACGCATCAACATTATTAACCATTTAAGACGCGAGGAAATGAGGCCATTGTGATGAAATGATATCACATCGGTTGCATTCTTATGACCAATGGCTATATTTAAGCGTATATATTGGCCACAGCGGACAAAGCAGACCTGCAAAGTTATCTTGACCGCCAAGGTTTTTGCATCTTAGACCATGAGGTTCAGGATGTTATGAAGTCGGCTCTAACATTATCTAGCCAACATTTAGGCACTATTTATCCGAATTGGGCGGGTCTGTTTCCTATCTTGCACGTAAATTGTTTTGGACAGGCGCCCCTGTACCGGTTAAAATGTATATACATCGAGAAATAATTGATTTATATCAAATAAAGTAGCTTTGACACACTTTCCAACCATAATCCTTTTATTTTTTTTTAAATGGAATGACCAGATACACAACATTGAAATTTAATGCATTTAAACGCGGTCGAAACACATCGATCTATCCGTCTGATGATTTGACCCAGTTTTGCCGTGTTAGAGGAGCATTCATTCGATGTAAAGGCGAGTCAAGGCGATCCACCCCAGAGCGATATCAATAAAAGCATAAACCTAATATTATATACATATATCTGTTTATTCCTCATTCAGTTAGATGACAAAAAATATGAGAACAAGGTGATGTAAGAACAAGTAATGAGAAAGTGCTAGTAAAATATGTACAGATTGGTATCACATAATTTGACATTACAAATGAGAGGCCTATATTCACGGCAGAACCACTCGTCTGAAAGCCTGTAAAAGTTGAACAGCTGTTTTGAGCAATGTTTGATTGAATTGGTCCAGCGAAATGGCGGGATTTCGTAGGTGTCTCTGCAGCAGCAGAAAACGTGAAAAACCCGAGGAATTGGAGACGAAGGACGGTGATCGGGGCCATTGGGATCACCACGGGGAGTTCCTGCTCACACTGCTGGGTTTCGCGGTGGGCCTTGGTAACATTTGGAGGTTTCCATACCTGTGCATGAGGAATGGAGGAGGTAAGAATTGAAAGACTTTTTTATCAGTTATTTATACACTATGGGGCTGAACATTTATGTTGAGACATCAGAAGGCCAACTTACAGGTTTCACCTGACCAAGTACATGTAGTACAATCATAAAAAATACAAAAAGCCGCTCATCTCAGTGCACATGTGATGGCCGGTATATCTTTTTACATTTAGCACTGGCAGTGGTTTGAAGGTTGACACCTCTCTTTTGGTATTGGTTGTCGCACCAAACACCACGAGGATGCATGATGTTAAAATATAGATGCGGCAGTCGAGCTTTGGGGCGAAATATCAACCCCACCCGAGTTCTCTTCTGTGAACACCTCAAACTTGATATATTTCTGCCAAAGCCACCGAGAAAATGCTTTCGACATTAACCAAAAGAGGCGGTTGTCTCACCAAAACATTTGTGGTCAGAAGTACGAGGCTAGCACATTATCCATAAGAAAAATGAAACCAAGGTATTTGACAATAATTATTTCATACTTCATAAACCCATCCATCATATATTTGTAGGTTCGTTTCTGATTCCTTACTGTATAGCGATAATAATTATCGGATTCCCAGCCATGTTCCTCGAACTTGTTATTGGACAGTTTTCCGGCCTTAGTCCGTCGCGAGTATGGAGTGTCGTCCCTATTTTTCAAGGTAAGAGTACAAATAGTTCTTTAGCCCGAGTTCATCAAGAGTATGGAATGCTATCCCTTTCTTTCAATGTTAGAGTTCTTTATCGCAGTACGGGATACCATCACTCTCTTGATAAATTAATGAATAATAAATGTACTCGGTGTTTAATAGAGGGTTCTGGCCTGTACTTCTACATTGTAGGTATTGGCTGGGGCATGGCTATAATGATGGTCATCGCCTCCTGCAGTTACGGCCATCTCGTCACCTGGATCCTCTACTACCTTGGAATGTCCTTCTCTGCCCAGCTTCCCTGGACGAACTGCAACAACAGCTGGAACACTGAAAATTGCTTTATTTATAAGGCGAATGCGTCTTGGTACAACATCTCTGATGAAATGTCTTGGTACAGTAATGTCTCTGATGAATGGAGTAATTCCTCGATGATACTTAATGCAACTCTGGACACAAGGGTTTCTCCCGGGGAAGAGTTCTTTCGGTACGCACAAGTATGTTAGTTTCTCCAATGTTATAATACAGTAATAAATGATTGTGTCGTCCAAAATGGTGCGAAACCTGGCCAAACTTACCCACTAACCGACTGTTGCTTTGTTCTATTTCTTATTTCGATGATGATGTTTTATTGGGTCTATTCTAGATTAATCATTCCGTCAAAAAAATTCTTATTTTAGGTATAACGTCCTTGAACTTACGGATGGTGCCGAAGACCTTGGGGGCCTCAGGTGGCAGCTTGTCCTCTGTCATCTGGCGGGATGGGCAATAGCGAGTTTGGGCGTTATCAAAGGAATAAAGTCATCAGGAAAGGTAGGATTGATGACCAGGCAGTCAACTATAAATTGCAATCTCCTTGTTCAGAGATGACTTGGTAGATAGACTTAGTTCTTTAATTGCTTTGAAAAGGTAGGACAACATCAAATACATTTAAGAACATTGCTGCATTGCCTTCTCAATGCGCAGTCTTTGTCAAAAATTCAAATGACATGCCAAGAGGGTGAAAAAAGTATAGTTGGGAATCGTATGTAGCCTGCTCTTGCATTTTTTAAAGTGGCACGTTACAAGTGACAACATTTATCTATGTTAACCCAATTTTGGTATAATTCTATATCACACCTGTTTGTGGACATCCCGCGACAGCTGGCGACAGCGGCCATATGCATGCATGTAATATGCAATTATCGCTTTTAGTGGATTAATATTTAGAGCAGCTTGAGATTAAGCTTGCGTTGATAAATTAAAGGTAATTTGATAAGGCTATTCCTGCACTGTACCCCCTATCCCATGTATCTACGGAGACACCCAGAAACAGTGCGAGTTGATAATTAATATTCTTAAGTTCACTTTGTCTTTCAGGCTGTTTATGTCACATCCCTCGTCCCCTATATTCTCCTGACCATACTCCTTATCAGAGGGTGTTTACTCCCGGGTGCTGTAGATGGTATAATCTACTACATCAAGCCGGACTTCAGCAAGCTGTTGGAGTTCAGGGTAAATACGCTTTATATTTTGATGTTTCGTCAGTTTTGCTGGATACGAGATACAGTTACGGAAGTCTGTCACTAAAGGAGAAAATAATCGTGTAATGGAGTACACCCGATTAAAATTTTACAAATCACCTTCAGCAGTATAAAGCCGCATGAGTGAGAAATTCATATGTAAAGAACATAGAGCGAAGAGCATCATACGCTTTCGGTCTACAATGCAATAGGGCCCTGTTCGATCGTGGGGAGAACACCGGATTGCATTTCTGGATGAACCGGCGTGGCTTTCAAGGAATTAACATGAAGTTTTGGGCTCGATATGAGATAAATTAGTGAGGGTTTGTCGGCAGATGAGAGTAAAAAACCTAGGTCCCTTGTACTTGAATGTATAAGTGCGTGCAAGTAACCGATCTCACACAGGTTTAAATTAGCCTTAGTGGACTCCTTACCTCCGGCAAAAATCCAATGACGACGATGATGTTGAAGAACAAGAGGAATGCTCTTACATGTAGGTGGGAAATTTCATCTACAAAAAACAGTTGTTTTAAAACGCGTCAATCGCAAAACATACGTTGTGCTGCCTAGGTCAAAAGATTCTTCTTCTATTCAAAACGATCATAATAGATATGGTGTGAAGCAGCGATTCAGATTTTCTATTCCGTCGGGGTTTTTGGAGGGGGAAACATCACTTACGCCAGCTATAACAAATTCCACAACAACTGTCTAAGGTACGTTTTCTAAAGTCTTGATTCAACTTACATGTATACATACGTATTACCAAATTTTTTTTAAATATCCATATCTATTTTTTTCATATTAGGCTACATCGCGTGGCAACTCCTCGACTTTTCAAGAAGAAACTGCTTTTGACCACAAAGTAAAAATTGAGTCGTTTCGATATGCGACTGTCTCCTTGTAACCAAACGGCCAAAAAAATCAATGATTCTTCTCTTCTCTAGTTTCTTTTTCATTAGCTGTCGTCATCTGTTATCAACCAATCACGTGAGCGTTTATATCAGAGATTGGCCCTTCTCTCGATAGAAGAAGTTTGAGAAGTTTGAATTGCAATATTTTATCCGTTCTTTCGTAACGTGTTTCTTTCCTCCACAGGGACACCTTCTTCGTTGTAACTTTGAACTGCCTGACCAGTCTTTATGGTGGATTCGCTGTCTTCGCAGTGGTCGGTTACATGGCTCATGAAACTGGTCTACCGGTGGATAAAGTAATCCAGTCAGGACCAGGCCTGGCTTTCATCGTCTACCCCGAAGCCTTGTCCAAGCTTCCTCTTCCGCAGCTCTGGAGTGTTCTCTTCTTTCTCATGTTGGCGACACTTGCCATAGGAACTCAGGTAATGCATCAGTTTAAAAAGCAATCCGACAATCTCCTCGTCTAGAATATTCTTAGCTCGGCAGATACGAACCTAGTGTCGCCCTCTCAAAAGCTTTGGGAAAAGCCAAGTCGTCGAATTCAGCTCATGGCTGTTCGTCCACGTATGTTAGTGGTTAGTTTTGTCAAATACTTCTGGACTTGAAATTTGAGTCAGGCCCGAGATACAGCATTATTTATTAAAAAAATGCTTGCCGTAAAGGCATCCATTTACAGTGAATGTCCATGTATGTTACTTCGGTCTTACACGCCTCCACCTAGCAATTACCAATCCGGTCCTTTCAGTTCGGTCACCTGCAGACAGTTGTCGCTTGTCTCACCGATGCTTTCCCTGATCAACTTAAAGGCAAAGGCCACTGGATTCTTTTGACCCACTGCTGTGCTGGCTGCGCCATAGCTCTTGTGTTCTGTACGAGGGTGAGTATTGTGCTTGACATGTTTATCTTCTTCAGTTTAGTACTATTTAAGTAGAGAATATTGGCAACAGCTACCCACCAGTAACTTTTGCTTTGTTATTAAATTTCCAACTAATGGCCTCGTCATCATAACTTTACCTTACTTTCCAACTCGGGATCTTTTTATTGCTGATTATCCTGTACAGTAAGTCCACTGCTGCTTCTCTGTTTCGGGCACCGATTTCAAATGGCTTCTTTTTCTACACAGGGTGGCATGTACTGGTTCCAGCTGGTCGACTGGTATGGGGTAACTTTCAGTACATTTGTGACGCTGACGTGCGGTTGTCTTGGTCTTGCCTGGCTTTACGGTATGTCCTTTCCCCTACTGAGTTGATATATCAAATCAAAGCAGAGTAGTATAATATGTACGATCGGCTCGGCGTATACTGTAAGTTACCGTTGGTGTCAATATTTCGAGTTCTTACTGGTGGACATGACAGCATTTAATGGTTGTTGGTATTCGCTATTTCCTAAAGCATTAGTTTAGGACTTCTAGTCAGGTATTGACCAATCATCAAAACAGAGCTTTCATGCTTGTTCTGCGCAGACAACATGGCCATGGTTAAGTACGTGAGTTTTGATTGGTCAATGTCAGGAAGTATGAGACTGAGGCAGGTTGCTACGTCATGATTTAAGCTCCGAATTGAGTTAATATTCCTAATACCATGTGAAGTAGTGATGATGTGTCTTTGTACATGTAGTGTGTAGGATTCCGAACACAGTACATATGATTTACAACTATATAATTCTGATTTAGGTCTAAACCGCCTCTTCGAAGACATCGAAATGATGATTGGGAAGAAGCCGCTGTTCATATTTAAGATATTCTGGGGCGGATTGACGCCCCTCTATGTTCTGGTAAGTTTCAACGTAAAGAGTAATGCAGCGTTCTTGACCTCAGTAACGAATACCAGAATCTAAATCTTTCAAATATAAAATATCTTTCAGGTGATCTTCATCTACAACTGTATAGGATTCAGCAAGCCTTCTTACGGCAACTACCAGTACCCGAACTGGGCAATCACAATAGCGTGGCTTGTACCCCTGGTCAGCATGATCCAGCTTCCAATACATGCCATAATAGGAATTGCAAAGGAGAAGGGGAGTCTTTTAAAAGTAAGCGTCACACTGTATAACGCCCAAGGCCAAATTGTGAACAGTTTGGTGTAGGCCTATTTTGTGTTCTACTATATCCGGTCAAGCTCCATCGTTTATGATCTACATATGCCTGTTAGTAGAATTGATCCCGCTCTAGTAGAGAATACAAAATTCACCTATTGGTCTGAATTAAGATGTGTGTTGGCATTCACATAACGATGTACTTACGCGGCAACTCATGAGTCGTTTGACTGGTATACATACCAAGTAATCACAAGCCCCAGCTTCACCAGTTCACCCGTGCCTCCACCAAATTGACCCGATCACATCACATGTACGTAAGACCATCCCTCTACCGTTTACTCTTGGAAAAAATGGTAGTTGGGTGTTGCCGGCTATGATGGAGGAACTTTTGACAATGCTTTTCATCACTTCCATTGAGTAAGTAAAATATTTCCTTTGATTTTAGCGACTAAGGATACTAAGCCATCCGGGTGAGGACTGGGCGCCACAAGCTCCGGAATACCGTGAAGAATATCGCAACAAACACGGACCCAAGAAGGCCGCGCTTCCTCTAACGTTGGACATTCTTACAGCGGTTGATATGAGCAACGGAAATGCTGCAGGTGGGAGTGCATTTGCTGAAGAAACAGAAAGGGACGTGTTCGTTTTTTTGCCGTCAGCACCCTTGGACGTGTAAAGAATGAGAGCCTTTTGACGGTGTCGATTTATGTGGCTCAAGATGAGGAACGATGGAGGGCTATCTTGAGATGCATGAAATGTAATGGATGAGAGCATTCATTATGTTACTCTAGGGACAGACCAGAAGCATATTCATGTTGGAATACCGTGTAGAAAAAAACGGACAGGGCAACTGTGTTGACGGCATGATAGACCATGATTATCTCTCTTCTAACTTGCACATTTGTATGAAATAAAATGATCACTCGTGTCGGTAGATTTGTCTTCTCTACATGTATCTTCAATGTCCATATTTGATTTTTTTTTGGTAACACGGCGGGGAAAATCTATCGCGACCTATCACGACCTCCTGATTATGAGCCCGGTGTAACAGTAACAAATGCCCCCCCTGAAAGTGTCCAGCCCTATTGTATTCTGCAATATGGTTCTATAGAGACCCTGACCGTCAATAGCTCAGAGATTGACGCGCATGAATAGAATCCTTTGTTTCCCGGGCATTCTATCCTAGGACATTTTAAACTTCTACACCGGCGCTCTCGGCCGGCGTTTCCCTATACCATTGGTCTGCTTACAAGGTCCAAACTATTTTATATCGCTTTTAAAATGAGCAAAACAGCAAATAAAACATCGCTGTACATGAAGACATTCGATTGCAGCAGTAAACGGAAATGACCTTTATATAATCATAAAAGTTTTTTTAGAACAGTTTTTAATCGACACTTGGCCATTAAGCTATAGTAAATTGAGCCATTGACATACGGCTTGAATTTTTTATTTTATCATTGAGAACAGTTTGATTCATTTTAGGCCGGGTCTATTTGGCAAGCCGCTCGCCGAACAGGCATCTTTTTTGTCCTGTTTGGAGAGCCGCTTGCCAAACAGCACTAAAAAGCCACCCTGTTCGGCCAACCGGGCTTGCCAAACAGGTAAAAAATCTACCCTGTTTGGCGAGCTGGAGACTTTACTTTAATGTTAATGAGTTCGGCTCTCCATTCAGGACAAGAAAAAGTCGCTGTTTGGTAAGCCGGGCTTGCCAAGTAGTCACTTCCTTTATTTAATGCCATTTGTACGGTGATTGTTTATTGGTCACACATTTTCAATGGCAATTGCAATACACTGCCTATCAAATAGGTCAGTATTATTCGGACGGAATACGGTTGCATACATTTACGGAGTAGTGGATCAATAAAAATGCTACACTTCCAAGATCGTCAATATCTTTTATAATTTTGGATATACCCTAAAATATACATGTACTCGAAGAGCAAGCTCTCTCGATCAATTTGACACCAATATATTCAAAATCCTTCCATGGTTGACTGCACAGGGGAGATTTTATCGACTCATGTAAAATCTGATTTGCGCCAACTTCGCAGTGGTTGAAAAGGACACAGGACAAAGAAGAAGCATTCCTTTAACATTTGATTTTATTCACAGTTGAAGATTGACATTCAATTGATTCATTCTGCAATTTTGACATTTAACTGATTCGTTCTGCAATTTTCCTATCTGTCTTCCACATGGCGGCCGTGCCTCTCCACGCAGACTTTTGCTCGCCTCTCGCATCTCACAGTGACTCACGCTTGTACGAGGATTATATTAAGTGCTGAATCTGACATGGCCCAATGCCCTAACTGTGTATATTAGCCACCTGAAGATGGCCAAATTAGCCCTCCTGCCTACAGTCCCCCTTTAAGGGATACATATTCATTGCAGCCTAATGGGCATGAGTTATACATTCCTTTTACAACCATGTGGTGGACCTCGATCCGTGCTGTTGCTCGCATAAACATTTCATTGGTCTGATATGAGGCAATGTGTCTTCGTTATGCCTAAATTGTACTTTAGATAGCAAGCAATTGTTCATTTCTTGTTTAATTTTTTATCTCTTCAATAAGACTGCATCATATCTTTAATGCAGTTCAAGCATTTAATATGCCCATGCTATTCAAGGCACACGTATATCCCATTTCAACTTGCCCGCTTCATTGGTAATTAGCTAGTTTGCATAATTTCTATAAATAATATACTTTTACCAAATTCATCTACAATACAAAACGTGTGGTGGATGAACATGACGTGTTTTGAGAGATTGTCTTGCAGAAGGAAGGATGCTAATCTCGAAGCATCGGATTGTTCTAGAGATAAAACACGAGCTCATTGGGACCACCATAGAGAATATCTCCTCTCGCTCCTCGGCTACGCGGTCGGCCTAGGCAATATTTGGAGGTTCCCATACCTGTGCATGAGGAACGGAGGCGGTAAACAATCCTGCTCGCAATTATCGATTTTACGAGGAACCTGTGAAAAATTCTCGATTTTCGATTCTTCTTTTGAATGATAATAATGCTGACTAGAAGTAGTGTAGTGTACTTACTTGTGGTAAGAAAGTCATATAGCTACATTCTTTGCATATTTTGTAAGTCATCACCTCGAGCTTACATAATTTCCAGGTGCTTTTCTGATCCCTTACTGTTTAGCGATGGTTGTCATTGGATTTCCCACCTTTTTCCTCGAAGTCGTCATAGGCCAGTTTTCCGGCCTCAGCCCATCTATGGTCTGGAATGTCATCCCGCTATTCAAAGGTGAGGACGTCAACCCCTTATTTCAAGTTAAGAGTAAGGACTGAAATTAAATGTTGTTCCCTTTGTGATATGATTGATATTAAGGTAATAGATCAGATTTTTGATTTCATATGTAATATATTTTTAAGGCTGAGAAGAATAATACTAAAGTAGGTTACACTCGTCTTGTGGCCAGTTTTCAACTTTTCCTCTGCTTTCAGGAATCGGCTGGGGCATGACCGTCGCCATACTGGTCGTCTCTGTCCTATACGGCCATCTCGTCACCTGGATCCTCTACTACCTCGCCATGTCCTTCTCCGCCGAGCTTCCCTGGACGAGCTGCAACAATACTTGGAATACGGAAAACTGCATTATTCGGCAGCTTAATGCATCTTTCAATGCAACAATAAAAGCAGATGTCTTGGTGAACGGGTCAGACTCCTTGAATTTTACAGATTCGCGTGTGTCTCCTGGAGAAGAATTTTTACGGTAAGCCCAACACCCATTTCATTCCTCTTCAAATAATCCTTGACGTACAGTTCAGAGCTGACGTGGCTAGGATCCTGTTCAAGCCATTTATGCAGTCATGTACATGTAGGAGTAAATAAACAAAAAAGGCAAATAGTGTCATTTGATTGGTTCCCGTCTGAGTACTGTCACGCGGCAGCAGGATTGAAGGCTTCTGATTGGGCAGTACACATACGACGCCTGCAAAATACTTGAATGTAGATTTTGATGTTGGACAAAAATTAAATACACTCAACAATTTCTGTTTATTTAAATATTTTCAGGAACAACGTTCTTGAGCTGACAGACGATGCCACCGATCTCGGAGGCCTCAGATGGCAACTTGTCGTATGTCATTTGGTGGGCTGGTCAACTGCAGGTCTTTGTGTCATTAAGGGGATCAAGTCGGTTGGGAAGGTATGAATATTTTGAGAATACTTCAGGACCTCTTTCTAGATATGCTTTATACGTATTAAACATGGAGTCTGTTGGCTGCGCTGTACAACGCGAATAAACACTCCATAGAGGATTTTCGGGAAGAAAATGACTCGTCGGACAAGAAGATATACAGTAATTCTGATTTCTAATTTTCAGGTTGTGTATGTTACCTCCATTGCTCCCTATATTTTACTGACCATACTCCTTATCAGAGGGTGCCTACTCCCGGGAGCTGTAGATGGTATAATGTATTTCATCAAGCCAGACTTCAGCAAGCTGTTGGAGTTCAGGGTAAATATACTTGCATATTTGCTAGTAACAAGGTTAACGAAAGCTTGTAATACAGTGTATCGCGTATACTAAATGATAGTACTGAATTTTAGCATATTTATACTGTGTTTGATTTAATTATTAGCAATGCATTTTATATGGTAATCGCCAGTGATATATGCGGATACCACAAGTCTAGAAAAAAAATTGCATTCGCAGGTGGTATGCAATGTAGCTCCAATTATAAATCATCAAAACGTGTAAGCATCAACACGTCCTCGTGTTATATACATCATACAAGTATGACCAAAGATATTTCCTAAAATACAAAGCCGATTTCAACTGTCTTCATTGTGTAATTGAAACTAACTGAATAAAATAAAATCCCTCAAAAAAGCATTTTTATTTCAAGAAAAATATCACCAGTACTTTTCTATTCAATTTTTTTGTCATGCTTGTAATACTATGCTGGATCGCGAATACGCTGGTAATAACTTTAGTGTACTTGTAATGCTAGGTCGCGAAAAAAGCATGCTTTTGTCAAAAAATTTTCGTGTCGCTTATAGATCTGGATCGAAGCTGCCATTCAGATATTTTATTCCATCGGAGCATTCGGAGGCGGAAATATCATGTTTGCAAGTTACAGCAAGTTTCATAACAACTGCCAGAGGTACGTACGATTCTGAGTTCGGCCACCATTTAAAGTGGTAAGAAGCCTACAGATGTCCAAAGCTTCAGCATGATAGACCACTCGGCGTTGTCCCCTGTGATTTCCACCAAACCTTTAAGTACTGGTGTTAAAAATGCAGGGATGTTAATAAAAAAATATTGATCCTTTAGCTATGATCATTTTATGTGTTCGTGGTGTATACACCTCGGCTATTGTTGCTGATAGTTTGGGGGCGTGGTGTGAAGGGGTCGGCTTTTATGAGATAATCTTTAGAGATACATTGTACAATACTTTCATTTGGACTTTCAGGGACACCATTCTTATCGTGATAATTAATTGCCTGACGAGCATTTACGGTGGATTCGCCGTATTCGCTGTTGTCGGTCACATGGCCCATAGGACGGGGATACCTGTTGACAAAGTCCTCAAGTCAGGGCCAGGCCTGGCTTTCATCGTCTACCCCGAAGCCTTGTCCAAGCTTCCTCTGCCGCAGCTCTGGAGTGTTCTCTTCTTTCTCATGTTGACGACACTTGCGATTGGAACGCAGGTATATAGATGGCAGACTCGTTTAGCGATGATTTTATTGGCAAGGCGGATTTCATTATCGGCATTTTATCCAGGGACTTAGCGGAGTTTCTCAAAGGTCCTCTTGTTCAAAACAGTTTGGTCACAAATTTGGCCTTAACTTTCATTTCGCGTCAGGTCTGAAGGAAATTTCGTAATTTAATTTCTTTTGTAAGTCACTATTTGTCATGGTGTCCCAACAGGATTTAGAAGGTGAAATATGATTAGATATAATTCTGGTAATATAACGTCTCTTTCAAGACGCCGTCGTCTGACCTGATTCATTCTATACTGTTATCAATGTCTCTATTTCGTTTCTAGATCGGGCATTTCCAGACAGTAGTCTCCTGTGTGACGGATGCGTTTCCGCATCTTCGAAGCAAACGCATTTGGATATTACTAGCACATGTTCTCTTTGGTTCCATGTTTGGGTTGATATTTTGTTCTCGGGTAAGGACTCTTCTGTGTCATACCATCCATGTGTAAGATTGGTTAAAAATGTGAGGACAGAGTGTAGGGTGGCAGCAAATTAAGATCAGTACTACATGAATGTCGTGATCTTAATCAGCGCAATCATAGCCATATTGCTACCACTGAATTGATGACTTTAGATCTCACCAATTGTTTGTTTTGGATGAGAGGATATGAACTTTAACTTCGCTTTTGTAACGATATCTTTTTCAGTCCCAAATTCCGGCTATTGCATGTGAACTCTTTCCTTTCAAGGGTGGGATGTACTGGTTCCAGCTAGTAGACTGGTATGGAATAACGACGGGAACATTTGTGATGATGATACTAGGTACCCTTGGTCTGTCGTGGCTGTACGGTGAGTTATCAAATCGGCCAGATGTGCTCCTCTGACAATAACAATGCGCAGCTCAAACGATGCCGTACTTTTCTTTCTTTTAAAGAAAATGATTCACCGCATTTCAACAAAATTGGTGCGGATGTTATTTACCTTTTCACATTTTAACAGTTGCTCAGCCGAGAATGATTTTTCAGTTATAATGTAACATCGGCGATACTTTAGACATTTTCAGAAAATAACCCCGCAGTACAAGCAACTGACGTGTCAAATATGACTTGATTCTTTAATGATAATGTTCCTCGATTTTGGGTTCGAGGCTGAAAAAAACCCCAAATGAAAGGATATTTTTGAATTGTAATGACATCACAATGGCACAAGCACTATTGCTTTTTTTCAAAAATATCAAGGGATTAAAAAATGGTTCGTACAGAAAAGGTGATTACTACGAAAAAAATACATGAACTGGTTTTTTAGACTTTATACCTTCCCTTTTCAGGTTTAAATCGCCTCTACAAAGACACTGAAATGATGATTGGAAAGAAACCCTTCTTTGTTTTTAAAATTTTCTGGGGTGTTTTGACGCCAGCCTATACACTAGTGAGTAATCTAAGATTACGTTCATAGTGATGAATATCATCATTTGAGCTATCAAGCGGTAGGATTTTTGTCGGCGGCTGCTCTTCGGAACATAAGCCCACTAATTGATCCAAATACCTGTAGGCACTGGTTGCTCATAAGGTAGAAAGACAACGCCATTTTTGGACTTCTTGTACAAGCGATCAACCAGCAATTCCAAGTAAGATGTCATGTGTGGAAGCGCCCGCGAATGCGGTCTTTGGCTTACTAAATGATGATCGCATCGGGCTGAAGCTCTATGAAAAGTTAATTGCTCTATACTTGATCCAAGAGAGCGATCCTTTTTATTAACCAACTTCCTTTAACTGTTTCAGACCATTTTTATCTATATATTGTCGGGGTTCAGTAGACCAACGTACGGGAGTTACGTGTACCCAAACTGGGCCATTGTCATCGCCTGCCTCATCCCCATGGCTAGTATCATCCAACTGCCTGCATTTGCTGTGGTGGGAATAGTCAGGGAAAAAGGAAGACTTCTAAAGGTAATGTAATTGTCATTCATGTACAGGAATGTTTCTCCTTGTCTGTGACCGGTTATCCAAGTTGCCTTTTAAAGAAGTCGTGGCCCGGCGTACTGCGTGTAGTAGCAGTCCTGCATTGAAGCAATGGTGACCTATATCCATACTGAGTTCTTTTCTATTCGTGTACTCCAGGTGAAAGCCAACTGTAGGACACGTATCTGTCTGTTATTATTCACAACGGTTCCTCATCAGACACCAATAATCTTTTTTTCTTCTCATGCCTGAGGCTGTGTGGAGTGATAGGATACGTAGTTAGCTAACAATCACTATTTTTGTCCAACCTGCTGCAAAGATTACCAATCAATTCACCACGGATTGTTCATATTTCGTATTGGTTTTCCAGCGTCTGCGAGTGCTCACCAGTCCGAACAAAATCTGGGGCCCGCAAGCATCAGCGTATTATGAAGGGCATCCGTGGACGAAACAAGATGGACTGAAGGAGACTCTACCTCTGGCTGCTGTGGCAGAGAACGGCACTTTCATGAAACCTCAGCCATTTGTGTGATGAGCTTTTCGCCAGAACCAGTATGATGAAATAAACAACTGTTCGATAAGATATTGAACTTTGCATAAAAAGTGTCCAAGTATAAATTGGAATTGCTATCGGAAAATATCCACTGTACAACCACAGGTTTCTTTTACTTTCTTGCCAGTCCTGTACCTTTGCAATTGTACATGTATCTTTACAGAGACCTCATTTTTCTTACGTCACTTTGTGTTCCTTTATTTGACCTCTATCAATTCTCTGAGGGCAGTTCTAGAGATATCGATCTGCATCTCCGAAGTTAGATCTACCATTCGTGCAAATCGGTTCTATTGGTTATTAATGTTCTCTTTTCCTGCCTCAGGAAAGAATGGCCGGACGTTCCGAGAGACAAAAGATGAATGAGGAAAATCAATCACCCACTCGCTAAACTAATTTCTCCTGAACAACGTAATTGTAGCCTACAATTAACATGGCCCAAATTAACATATCTTAATTAAGTAATTAATCGAACTATATTATAGGGTTCGTGTTAAGACTTGTAAGAAGACCCGGAGCTATTTATTCCATTCCGTTATTTCGCGTGAACAGAATAGTGATATAACGTATTCACCCGTGATGAAAAAAGGCAACTAAGGTCACTGTCAATATTAAAAGAAAGCCCTCACCTTTCTGCACATTTCTGAAATCCAATTGGCAGAAGTGAGGCCTCCCTATCCCGTTTCGAGAACCAGTTCAACGAGGTTCTCATTTAGATTGAGCCATCCGGTGCCACGGCCTGAATCGTCGATAGGAGCCGCTTTCAATAACGGAAACCTGCCCTAAAACCTGCCCTAAAACCTGCCCTAAAACCAAGAATTATTAAAGACTTTTATATTAATTCTTGCTAAAACTAATGGTGTCATACACGAACTAAAACGATGTCTGGTTTCCGGAACGGGATAGCCATCCTCACTAGTCGACGTCCCTCGTCCAAGAACGACTTCGTGTATTCTCTACTTCCTTGCCTTGATTAGCAACGACTCGGATACGCCATATATCCAGTCACGTGTCCTAATGACTACCTTCTGGGATAGGCCAACGCATTAGGAGACAATTCTTGGCCGTCGCCGTCGCCAGTTTTGAATCTATTGGAACCGTTGATGACGAAAGTAAGAGCTTTCTATTCTTATCTTTTGACGCTTCAGAATGGAACAACAATATACAGATGCATAGGATAGAACAATTTCTTAATCAGTAAATGAAAGAAAGATTTAATAGAATCATGATGAAGGACGAACGAACAAGATCGATTAATTAGCCGTAGCAAATGGAATCTTCTCAAAGTGTGCGGAACTATTGATCAGCCTGGTATACTGGAAGTCGATTTCTTATTTTGCGCAAGCACGGGGTCTGTGTGACAGCGGCTCACTCGTACCCGTCGTTTGGAGAATAGACACGCCTCAAGATTGGCGTGGTAACATTTCCGATATCAGTGGTAGATTCGGCTTGGACAAGGATACGCGTTCTGCTTCGGAGGCATTTACCTCAAATCTTGATGCGTTTTTGATGTTATCTTCCAAAGCACTTTCTCAAATCCAATAGTTTCGCAATGTTGGAAAGGAAGCGTTGCTAATACGTGTTGTTGAAATAGAATTTGTTACAAATGGAATCGATTCGGTTTGACTGTACCAATAATTTTCCGAGCGGGGAAAAATCACACCCGGTAAACGTTGAAAGAGGCAAGGACAAAATAAGCCATATATTTTGTAGTGTGGATTTCGAATACCATAGGTCATTTTAAGGACTTGAGTATGATGCGAAATTCATAAACGTGATCTGCGCGTGAGAAAATGTGTTAAATTTGCAGATGTGATCGTGATATCTTATCGTAGCTTTTGGCGTCTACAAAGGTTATGTAATCGGAGTCACTGCAGTGCAAATTGGTAGGGAAACTAATAAGGGGGGACATTGAGTTCGATCAATGATCAAGATTGGTTCTTGAATGCTAGCAATAGTTTTCCACAAAGCTATGATCTATGGCTTACCTTATTGCGATTCTGCCTCGAGAATAGCGTGACTTCCTGTCTTAATCTGAGTAAATCTATACTCTCAGAGAAATCATACTTCTATTTGCGCTGGGAGTGTCCAAATGAGTTTATTACTGGCGCGATTGGTTACAAAAACTAATGTTGTAGTCTATCCCGATTCGGTCATAAGGAAGGTTGCGATGGCTAGGTAACTCATCTCGACGGGATCGACATTTGTTCCAATGGTGCCGATGGGTTTCTCACCAAGGAGAGTTTAGTGATTTTATTCGATTTCGCGTAATGGATGCATTAATTTCAATGAACGACTCGAGAGGTGTACAGGTTGATTCAGTTCGAAAGTGATTACTGGGAGCTGTCTGGATGATAATAAAACAACCTTTTTTGTGCAAGCAGACGTCCATGAATTTGGACTTGGACTAAGAGACTTCATCTGGAGACCTTTTGACTACAGGACCTCAACGTCCCGGGTCACACTGAATAGCTGTCTCAACATTCATTCTCAGTCGCAAATTTCTGTCGAATAGAATAAACATTTTCGAGCCATCCGCCATAACTGGATTAATGTTCTTAGAAACGGCTCTCTGTTTAATGGAGGAATTATCATTACCTACTTACTGTGGCAATACTCTGCAGAAGCAGTACTTTCAGTTCGCTGATGGATTTCGCCAATAGTTTTCGAGCCATCATACTTTTTAGGATTTAGGCCTTGCTCTGACAGCCCGCATCTGTGTTTGAGAAGATCAATAGTATACGTCCAACAAACTCACTTATTCTATTGTACAACTGCACAATAAGTTCAAAAGTAAAACATGGGTTGCTATCAAGGGAAAGCCGTCTCGGTGCAAAGCCATTCCTCAAATGGCGCGGTCAACGGCACACGACGGAAAAAGAAAGAAGAGGACCCCGAGTTACAAATAAACCTGGACCCTCGAGCGCCCTTAAACGCCCGCCAGATCTTCAAGTTACAGAAATCATGGAAAGCTATTAAGCGAAACATGCAGATGGCTGGCATAGAGATGTTTATTGGGTAGGTCGTTGTTCATTGTTCCTTCTTATGATTGGTAACGAGATTTTTCATTTAATCTATAAGTTCGTATCATTTCAAAAGACTATGTTGCTTTTGAATCGCCCCAAAATGAACACCGTTTTTCTTGAAAAACTGGTCCCGAATAAAAAGGTATAACAGTCGTCAAATTTCAGAGAAATTATTTTTAGACCAAAATTACGTTGTGCGAAGTTCCTTTTGGTCACAACGGTATGACTTCTCGTGGGTATTCCTGAATGACAAACACGCGAAACCTAGCCTCGTTTGTGCCATCACGCTCAGGAAAACAACACAACAAAGGGAATTTTTCTAGCTTTCTCCTTATTTGTTACAAGGAAAGGTAGTTTGCAGTAAGATATAAGTGACAGCCGGCGATGTCCTTGCCAAATCCATAATCAACGCCATAAGTTTTCTCTGGAGACAGAATATTTCTTTTACCTTGAAAAAACCCTGGTCTATTGTCAGGTGGCAACATAGATGTACAATGCATCATTCATAATTTGATTCGATGTCGTAAATAGCTAATCAATGCAATCTTGTCTCCCAAGAAGCTCGTTATCTACGATTAAGGAGAACGCGTGCGGTGAATTTGAAATGTTCACTCAATATACATGTGTACATCGATCTCAATAATGGAAAGATCACATGTATACCCCTCTCATCATTACATCTATCAAGCAATTTTTGTAGAAATGAGAGATTTATTACAAGCATCATTTCAAGCAAACAGTAGAGAAATACTTTTGCTTCACCCTGCCCAAACCCTTGAGAAGCCATTACTGCTACAGCGTGAATTAACGATGACGTACAACCAGGGATTCAGAAGTTAATCACACACGTGTGACATTCCGTCGAAAACTTCAGATAATCCCACCAGGATCTGATGTCTAGTCGTCTGGGCTACGTATTCGACGCCGGCGGAAACCCATCTCAACGACCACGACCAACCGCAAATCAGATGGTAAATGGTTTTCAGACAGCATCGGGGATATTTTGAAGTCCCGTTCCTGGCGCGTTGGCTACTCAACCGGCGATAGCCATTTTCTGGTTTGATTGCTTTCTTTCTTGAATCTGTTCAACATAAAAGGGTCTACTCGATGAAAGTAATCAACTACAATCACGTTTAGAGAGATGATTTATCATGTTGTGTTCCTCGTTTGATCGTAATCAGTATTTGATACTGCATTCACGTACCTTTTTTCTGAACCTGCTTGTTGCAAACAGCATGCTTAAACTTTGACAAGATGAAATGCCCGGATACCGAAATGAAGATGTACACGGATGCAGGAACCCGCTGGTCATATGCTAAACATAAGACTCAAGGCTTCCCGTTTTGTCATGTTTCCTGCATTTCTGGCTGAGTTGCTCCTAATAGAGTTATGTGTGTTACTTCTTCAAGGGTTTCTAGCTTGCTTCAATGCTTTTTTGATTTTTTTGCCTTATTCAAATCATGCTTTCTTCATGGTTCTTTTGCTTTCTCCAATGCTTTCTTGCTTGATTCATTGCTCTTTGGCCGTCATCATTGCTTTCAGGCTTTCTTAGTTCACTAAACCCGTCTTTGAAGATGCATTAGCCTGACGATGTTCGTATCGCATTCCAGCCTAATGATTGATGTCGACTGACTGTCAGCGGGGTGATTCCTCGAAGTTTCTAGCTTTATTGACACATTGGGGATTGTCACTGATTAAAAGGAATCAAGATGTTGACATCACATATCAATATACATATAACCAGCCGTCTTGTCTGGACGTGCTGTTAGTAATAATTTTCTGTTCTGTCAAATTTTGACGGGCGCTCTAATTCGACGCCACGACGCTCGTATCAATCCCGTATCAAATAGTTTTCCCCGCATTTCTAATACATCATGTTTGCCCTCAATACATCAACTATAATCATAGTATCACGATCACCTTTATACCAGACTCGATCATCCAGCTTGAAAAGCCTTGCCGACGGTTATTTGCTGTTACAACTACACGTATTGTACAGAAGCTTCTTTTTTTTTATACCAATCTCATGTTACGTTAATGCTTTAAGCTGTTTCACTTTTGATGAACGATCAAACATCACAGACAATACCAGTAATTATATTTTTACAATGTGTAATTATCAGAATATATTAGAAAGCACCACATTGGTTATTGGTAATATAGTCCATTCGTATCAACTTTATGTCCGCATCGTTTGGGGCTGAAGATTTCACGCAGATTGGTCCAGAAAAAAAAACGAACAGAGCGGAAAATGTCTAAATCCAATGCACTACGTCAATGTACACAAATACATAAACCCCCAGATGAATATCAAACTCCCAAGAAATCTGACAAGTTGTTTGGGCTCCAGAGCCCAAACTGATGCGAAGACAACATTTACAAACAGACTCTGTTTTTTCTTCTCAAGTTCATTGCCTTCGGGATGGGCGCCAATACAATGAGAAAACTACTTGGAAAGTCACGTAAATTCATACAATCTGGTGTCGATTTCGCCACAAAGGAAATTCCGTAACTGCACACACCTACCAATAAGCCTACATGTATTCTCCCTTAGATGGCAATATGTTATGTTAGCCTTTCATCAGTCGGCCATCTTTGACTGAAAATTATGGGTTTTTTATGAGGAGTGAAAAAATTAAGTCATTTTTGGTCTAAACCCAATGCATTGGACAATTCGATAGATATCGATATGTCGATTTTTTACGGTGGGCAAAAACTCTGCGAAATTGATGTAAGCTTACTTCTTAGACATTCATCGTTTGAAGATTCGGCTTGGGTGAGCACTTACTTTCAGTTGTCCGCCCTGTGAAGAGTGCAGCTAATTATTTGCACCTGAGTTGCTAACATGGACCCCGGCCTCCTGTATAAACTGTCTAGTGGAGAGCCTGCTAATAAAACACGCATATACCGAGATGAAGAAATGTTGTCTGTGCACGTAGTTAGTTCTCCATTCACAGTCAGAGCCATGACCACATCAGACAAGGCTTCTTTTACTGAATTTGCATCATTTACGCTCATTGATCTGAGCACAGCCGTCGCTTCCGTCTGCAGCCTCCCCCGCAGTAATTGACAAACGCACTCCCATTGCCGTAATGCAATGGTCGTGGTATATTTCATCTTGATCTTACAGTTAAGTTGTGGACAGCATTTTGACCAGGGCAACAAAAAAGACGCTTTAAATGCATAAATGTATACTTGAATGTATTGCCAGAGACTGGAATTCAAGATGGATTCCACATGTATTTGTCACAACAGTAAATAATGTAACAATTCACAAGAATGAATAATTAGACTAGTCTTAATTAATTCTTACAATTAACGATTAGTAATAATGATCCATCCGTAGCTTAATCGCCTTGATGTTTCTGACAAAGACTATCGAAACGAGAAAATCATTTTGATGAAGTTCGAGGCAATCAGGAATTCGCTTATGGTTCTTGTAACATTTTCTTTAAAATTGTGTTGAGGAATCTCATAGCACGATGGCAAAAAGACGTCCATTATTATCAGAACTCTTTTTAAGAAATTTCTCCATTTATTACAAAGCTATCAGTAGTGCATGCATTCATAAAACATACAGATTCTGTAACAAATTATGTGGTCTGGACTTTTTATTGTCTCACACTAGGATTTTTTGCCAAGCAGAGTTCTTGATTAGGTATCTATCTAACGGCAATGGATTCCTCCCACAAGACTCATCCTTCAATCAGGCGCTAAACGCCTTGATGTGTTGAGCCCTTGTTTATTTCAGTATAAAAAGAGATTACACGAATGAGGCATTTTTCATCAGTTCTAAGCGCAGTACTATTCGCTCTCAGATCACGTTAAAGTGTTTAAATATATGATTTTGCTGCCAAAGTATTATACATTAAAACGTGACGATATCAAATTCTACCAAAAAAAATCCCACCTAAATATCTCTCAACTTATTGTCATTGCCCTATCTGGCGTTTCGACCTAATTTTGAATATTTTTCTAAAATGTCACTTCAGTTAACAACAGTAGGCCTATGAATTCAAAAACTGCACCTCTCGCTCTTCATTAAACATAGTCCTTTTCAACTTCTTGATGTGCATTATTTTCTGAATTTGAAACTGTTTTTATATTCAAAAACAGCTAGCACTTAAAATTTGAATTTGAAATTTGTTGGAAGGCTACTTTGAAATAGTGCCACGACTGTTCTACATGTACACGTACATGCATATTCACAAGTGCTGATTTCACTTAATGGGTATGTGTTGTGTAACTGCCCATTATTTAATGATACTGTATAATTGCGCAAAAGGGGCGCCAGAATCGACTTCAAAATCATGCGTGTGCGCACCTTTAAGGGATTTGTTCACCAGAATCACTGAACATCCGCTCTCCGATCTAAAAATGCAAATGTCGAATGAGACATCTCAATTAATTTCGGTCTGCCTGCCATGTTACATCCTGAAGATGCCTTAGGAAACGGAAGTCGTAAAAACGGATGATGTTTTTGGCAGCATTCGTGAGAGGCAGCGGGCATGCACTCTGAAAAATATAAGTTTTTGAACTTTTGAAATGCTTTTTGGGCGTAAACAAATTTAATCCCTTTACAGATTTTTCAGTGAAATGAAAAACACTTGGAGATTTTTCTTTTTATTATCGCACATATGACCTGTATACGAATACAAACCATTCGTCTTCGTTAATCGTATTTCGTGAGTGATGCGGAAACTCTCTTATTACCAATTATATATTAGATGGTACATAAAGTTGTCTGAAGTTTTGATCTATTGTGTCTGGTGACGTACACACGAAGGCGGAAATTGTTTTCGGTTGGTGTGAAACCATATGCTTCCTACGGGTGTCTTTCTATTCTTCTTATCATGGTTTATTGTGATTTGAGAGATAAATTTCGTATCTCTCGCAGAATTGATTGCTGCAGGCTATTTACAGTGTTGACCTTTTTCTTATATTATTAGTTCTCTCCTTCATCTTCCTTGATCATGGCACTTTGCTTTTCTTCATTAATGTCACAATCAGTCTCTCAGAATGTCTTCACGGAATGGCAGACTAAACCAGAGTAGGTTATCTTTCATCAAGTGGATTTTTTCGCTTGCCGTGGCATTTAATTGACACCGCGTAGGTTGCAAATGGGAGCCCAGTCCGTAAGTCTCATCTCTCTGACCATTGATATATAGTATTTCATGCATCCTATAGGTGTGTCACCCCACCTTCGGGGGAAAGGCGGGGATCGTTTGCCACTATCGTGGATGTTATCCTACGCCCGCAATTTCAAACCGCACGTGTTGGCCAGTATCTTTGCCATGAGTATTATCGGCAAAGGCCCAAAATGATGACGGTGCTGCTGCTGCTGGTGATGATGATGGCGATGATGATGTATCCTCAGCTTGCATCATCGACAGATCTGAACCATTATTCACAATGTTGCCAACTCTTTTCATTACCCGCTTCACCGCCTTTAACCGAGAAGTCATTCACTATATTCCAAATGTCTATTTATCACGGCGACACGCCACAGCCGAACAAATTGGAAAAATATCGCCAATAGCTGGTCATTATTGGACTGAGCTCCATACTTCACGAAACACGTGATCATCAAGATGATTCTGATGGCTCGTCCTTTACATTTGTCATTTTACTTGCCGCTGTAACTCTTAAAAATGTCCTCTGCGGTTACAAAATGTCAATAATTCCCAGAGAAGGGAAAGAACCGTCTTCGATTCCCGGGATGGAGTCAAGGGAGGCAGTAGCCATAGACAGGTACCAGATTGACCATATTCACACAGGTTTTTAACATCGGAAATGTGTTTTTAACTCTCGAAGCCCGGACATTACTTTGCATTAGTCAACAGAAGTCTACCAACTTTACCCCCCCCCTTCCGCTCCTCCAGCTCCTGTTCAAAGTCTGCCTTAAATGGCTTGAGAGAAATACGCCAATTTTATCAGTGCATCTGCAATGTACGTTGAATGCACAGTGTAATATAGCGCGGCAGTGCTGAGCCTCATTCTGAGCATCATACTTGTGTTCGAACCGAATGATTAAACTACAAAAACTGTGCACACTCTCAATCAAAAACTCAATGAATGCACTTGGGTAATCAGGGTTTTTCGTTCACCAATCAAAAATGTAGCATCAATTTTTCGTTCCATTATTGCAATTTGTCATAGAGTGCACTTTATTTACAAAAAAAACATCGCGAGAATTTGCATGACTAAAGTCTAATTTGTTATTTCAATGGGTGAAATCTCTCTCTCACAGCCAAAAAAAATTAAGAAACCTAGGTTACAGCGTTCTGGTTATGAAGTGTATTGCAAAAGATGTCAAAAATTGAAAAAATATTCAGCTTCATTCAATATTGGTTCCCATTGTTCGATTTGAATTATTCATTTACCATCAGATTTTTTGAGAGTTTTTCTCGTCGTCCTGGGAAACATTCAATTTCACTTAAACTGTCGATATTTCTAGAACGGCCGGCTGGCGACTTCGAAACTTCTTTTTTTTCATAATATGTTTGAATGGCGTTATAAATCACATGAAAATTATAATTTTGTGTAGTCATGCTGGTGAGCTAAAACAAATGATGATCTAGTGTATCTCTTAAGGTACAAGTTCCAGACAGACGAATGAAAATTTCATAACGTTTGCATCTTCTCTTTCTGTAAACGATGCAAACACCCACAATGATGGAGCTAAATGAAATAAAACGTTATGGGATTAGGATTTCAAGTCAAGAAAAGCTGCTGCTCAATTTTATCTTATTGGCATAAATCTGTTTTAAATTGCAAATTTACAATTGGAAAATATTTTGTAATAAATAACCGGCAATTTTGTTCAAAGATCGCCGTTATTGCAGAGCTGGCAGCTGTGAATATTGCGAATTTTTGTTATTATTGCCATTTTTGCGTCTTAAGTTTTGCTTAAATGATTTTAATTAATATGAGAAACTCAGATAAAGAGGGATATATTTTGATAGATAGTATCTTATTAAGAGGTTTCATGCTTCTTTGACAAATTCTATCAAATGTGGATCTTATTTGCCTGAAATACCCCCAAATCCTGTGTTCATGTCATGGCCTGTTAGAATAAAAGTGCACTAACTTATCTGGAGGATGTTTCCTTTGTCATATGATAAAAAATATGGTGCACTGTTTGCATCGGAATCCTTTGCTTTTATCGAAGAAAAAATTAAGATGACGATCTTGCCATTTTGTCATGCATACCGTCAAGATAAGGAGCTTAAATTAAATCAAAGTTCAATAAATAAAAAACAGTCAGTGATTAAAACTTCGTAGCAATCTATCGTTTTTGAAGTGAACTAATTTTAAGATGACTTTTTGTGAGAAAAGTAACACTATAAAAGGCAATTTTTAAACCAATTTTCTAATTGTGAGTTTAGCATCGTAGAAATACTCTATAGTTCGCCTCAGTGTGCGGTATTGATTGGGAAACCTTCCAAGAAGGTTCTCCTTTATGTAAGCTTATAGAGTGAAATCTACGCCTTATCGGTGCATGATGGAAGAATGTAATCATTTTCCCAAGGTTCCGTGTTACTCCACAACACAGTTATAAGAAGTGGAGTATTTTCCCCTCAAGGTAACTATAATATATTATATGCATGATTAATTGATGGATTAGAAACTGGTTTCATACGCCCTCAAGTTATCCTACTTCCAAAAGTAGATCACAACGTAAAGAGGTAGTTCAGAGAAGAGATGTGGTGCAAGGGAATCTATAAACACTTTCAAGTAACATAACTCGACTGGAAACGTCCTTAGTAGCTGCAGGTTATCTTTAAGAAAAAGTTGTTTTATCGATGCTGCAAGCTCGGCGAGAGCGTTTTCTTTGAAAGAAAGGAATTCTCCAGTCAAATGCCAAGGTCTTCAAAAGCAATTTTTCGCTTCACATTTAGCAGGTATTTACTGATATTGTTTCTTGCTATGTTCAAAGAATATAATTGAATACACAATGTACTAATTTTCTCTTGCGATTGAGACCAATGTTATATATGCCATAGCATGTGGCGGCATGTGTCCACTGCCAGAGACCAAGATGATCAAAGCACATCTATGTTGGAGAAAATGGCCTGGCCAAATCATCTTGAAATGAATAAAACTGACATGAAGATTGCAGTCGTTTCTGTTACATGTAATTAGGCGTCACGGCGTCCTGTCCAGACAAGTGCCAATGCAATGGAAATTATGAACAGAATATGTTATCATATTGGCATCTTGGACCTTATTTGATTTCATCTTATGGTCAGACGCAGGTTGAAACAGTAGTGATGCCTGTCCACGTAGTACCTCATGCCCACCATACCCGACGGTAAATTGCACTAATCTCATAGTTCTCTTTTTCGTGAGCTGAAACCATGCAGTAAGAAACCCAGCTGGTGCTCTGCATGGATGGCCTGGCACTGAAGAAAACTATCGTCTAAGATGATTTTTTCCAAATAAGGCCGCAAGCCATAGCTAATGAGACACAAAAAGAGAGAGTTCTTTTCCATCAAAGTGTGGAAGCAACTGGTGTTGGCGCTAATTAAAAGGCTTCTGGTTAGAACGTGAAAAGAAGTAAAGTGCGACAGTTGTCTTTTTACCCTCCCTATGGTTTCCCCTCCCGTGCCTTTTTCAGGTAAGAGTGGACCCCGGTAGACTCGAGGAGAGTCGTATTCTCATCAGCTAATCTGACAGCTGAAATGTCATTGCTGAACTAATACGCCGGATGTGGACAACATGATAGGATTGTCGCCTTAGCTGACGGCTATAGGGCTGTCATTTCCTATTCCTATCATCTGCTCCGGATATATTTAGACTTAAAAGGACCCATAAACACTAATGTCGAGATTGTTGAGTCGCCATTGCTGAAGGTCCATGTAACAATTTATCGCCTAATGGTTGCAATATTCGACGAGGCTTTTTATACCAGTCAGGCGTACATGTTGGTCGTCGATGGATGGGGAGTAGCCAGATTATGCTATTCCGCCCTCCGCACCCGCCGACCAGACTACATACGCCAGTCATGTCCGCCACAGATCATTGACCAAGCGGAACACTCGATCAACTAGTAATTTCTAAATATGGATCGCAGATAAGCGCACATCTGATGTACACGCCCGTGTTGTGCGTGCTTGATATAATGAATAACGTGTTTTCTATTTATTACTACCTAAGAGTTGAAAGGAACAAGGAAACTTGTAATTTTCAGGAAAGGAACAAGCATAATATTGATAACGATGATGAAACTTCTATAGCGCTAAATCCAATGCGATTTCATCGCTGAAACCACTTTACATTTTTATTCCAGCTATTTGCCTACATTCCCGATTTAACGCCCTGGGATGTATCACGTGTCTGAGCTGCATATATTGAAAGTCAAATTGAATCCAACTGCTTTTGACAGCCTTGGATGAACCTTGTCTTGATGATATGTTTCGCACATCAATATAGATTGATCTCCCCCGGACTGTCACTAACCTCC
The DNA here is from genome assembly GCF_910592395.1 of Lineus longissimus. Taxonomy (NCBI): domain Eukaryota; kingdom Metazoa; phylum Nemertea; class Pilidiophora; order Heteronemertea; family Lineidae; genus Lineus; species Lineus longissimus. The sequence goes on along the minus strand of NC_088310.1, from coordinate 19,679,860 downwards.
GCGATAGCACTCAAGTGAATTCGTCCAATACATTTCCCAATTTCCAACTGACCATTGGTCTCCAATTGACCTTCCGAAGGATACGACTGACAATCATTATCCATATTTCTTCGCCATCTGCGATAATAATGATTTCTTTGGGGCATGAATGTTAAGATAATCCTCTTGCTAACCTGCTTGATAATATTAAGGAAATTAATTTGAGGTGCTCAACTGTCTGTTGGGTCATTCCGCCAGGGTTATTGTCCGTCGAGGTTTTGCTCCTTGACATCGGGCTTCTGTTGATAATCAGCGCCATTTTGACAGGAATCCACTTGCTTTATCATCATTGTCATCGTCGTCGTCGTCGTCGTCGTCGTCCTCGTCATCGTCGTCGTCGTCGTCGTCATCATCATCATCATCGTCAATTTGGCTTCATGATCGTGATTCGTTATACGTGACCGCAATCACTTGTCTATCTAAACCTTTGACGTAGATCTATCTTTCACGAAAATGGATAGGTCTGACTCAGTCGCCAGGATTCCAGAAGATATGCATGCTTGCATTGAAATTTTAAAAATCCTACGCAAAAGGCAAATTTAACATACAATTACCTCTGCATCTACAATTACAGATTACTCATCGGGTTAAGGAAAAACCTGATGGAAAAAGCTGCTTTCTCTGGTTACGACAATATGAGTGGAGAAATTGACCATGGAAACAGGCAAGTTGTGTAGGCGTCTACACTCTCATGGCATGGCTGTTAGCAAGTATTCATAGCTTGTGAATACTTGCTGTTAGGGATCGCGTGCAAATAAAACCATTCTCAGTAAACATCTGAAATTCATCAGACCCCCTTTCCCTCAAAATTCAGATCTTACAATTTCAGATTTTGGAGGGATGGCTAAGGTCAGTGGACACATGTAGCATTACCACACAGAAGCGGCACTAATCGGTATCTGTTGCAGATTACAAGACCTTTGCAAAATGTTTCAGAAATTTCGGATTTCGAAAATGTTAAAAAAATTCAGAAGAAACGGCCGTCTCCCTCCAACCCTAAATTAAGATGTTTTCTGGCGTATTTTTTGTACACGATCCCTTATATCTGCATGCATAAATGGAGTCGTAGGGAGATTGTGTTTCCTGGTGTTTGTAAAGAAACCTCCCATTCTGATAAAAAATCAACCATGGGTCAAGACAACTTTGGTAATGCGTCATCTTTCTTATCTACCTTATATTCATATCGGCGGATAATATTCGAACATCAATGCGTGCATGTAAAGAAATATCTTCAAACAACGAATTATGAAAATGTAACGACCAAACTCAAGAGCAGCACTATTGTATATTGTTACCTAATCTGCTGTAACATGAAAACCCTTTCTCCAAACCAGACATAACGTTCAAGCGTCGTCATCAACATGTATGAATAAATAGAGTTCCGGTCCTGCAAGGAGGATGATAAACACCTTGTACGAAAACTGATCCATCGCCAACAAAACCTCCCTCCATCTCCTAATCTTCCGTCTAAACGGACATTCTGCCCATAGATATACATCGGTATAGTCAACTTCTATAAGATACATGTATAGCGAACCCATTAACATCGATGAACCTGTAGATCATGCACTTAAATAATGTCGTTTGGTTTGTGTAGCTGTTGTTACGCACCTTAGGTATGCACACTATGTCGTGAATAAAAAAATGTCGTAAAATGTAAATGATCGAATAAAACAATAAAAAAGCAGCCACTGTCGATACCAAACTGTCCTGTAGAGTTTTACTAAGAAAATTAAGAGCGTCCGCATACCCCCAAACACTGCACATCGGTTTTTATGGCATTGTCAATATACCCAAATGGATTAAAATCGAGCTTGGTAAAATATGGCTGCTCAGGAATAAACTACGTTTTATACCAGGCTGATGAGTAAATATCGGGAATGTGGCCTGGTGCAAGCTTAACGGCAATTATAACAATGTGAAACTTCCATCCAGATTAATGACTGCGACTCCCCGTGTATCCACAACATTCTTTTCTCTTCATTTACTTATTTTATTCATTCATGTACATGTACAGACAAATGGGAGATTTGATAGAATCAATTAACAGTAATTTCTCATGCAGATGGTTCTATAGACCAAATTTATTGAGATGAATCCTTAAACCAATCTATAATACTATCCCGTTGCGTGTACGATATGGGCTAGATGGCGAATTCCTTCCATTCAATGAATCTGACATGTCTTTGCCAATACTGACCAACTCTTCTCCGCCATGACTCCGACCTGGATAATCTGCAGACCAAATTGGCATTATTCTATAAACCGTCCTTTCGTGACCAGTCGTACTGATGTCACTTCTTCTTCCCTCATCAGCAGAACGTTTCTGATTCAATTCTATGGATGGATAGTTCGTAGGTTGCGCACGTTTAGTTATAACAGATAGAATTCGACCAAGCACACTGTCCGTATACTGTGAGTTTCGAAAATATTGCGTCTACATGTATTTATTTCGATTCGACTTACAAATTTCTAAATCACTGAAGTTTTCACGATTATCATTTGCATGGATTTTTGGAAGTTTTTTTCTCCAAGAAACCATTTTCGCGAATTGAGGGCTGAGTGTCAGTCGTGTTTGCCTGCTCTTACGTGGGTTAACCTCAGGAGCAGTCAGAAACTGAGCTTTCTCACAGTGACAGTAAACCAATGGTAAATAGTCAATTTTCTCTCTTCAGTTGTTACCGTATTTTTTACCATATATGTCAATCTGAGCACCATCTTTTACTTTAATATAAAAAAATTGGCAATTAAGCTTTGATCAATACGAATACTCGGTGTTGCTATTGCTAACTATTAAGCACCTCGAGTACAAGGGTCAGTCGTGTACGCTCCTCCCCTCCCACACGTAAGCTCGTTCATTAGTGCCGAGTGTTGCACTGAAGTTCAGGATGACTATTAAGTAGCCTTTCGACATTCCCTTGGAATTGACTATTGACTGTCTGCGTATCAAATACTATAATTTAGAAGTTCCTCTATGAGTAGCCCGATCAGCATATTGACAAAGCCTCCGAGAGTTCGCGAAGTCCATTTTACGAGCTAAGCCCGGGACTGTCTGTTCTCAAGGTGGGGATTAGAAATTGTATTCACGGGCACAAGATAATGTGTCATAGTTGGAAGGTAAGAACCTCAACCAGTATCACAATTCGCAACACGAGTACTTCAAGTGGCTTCAAGGGCCATTCCGCGACAGATTTGATTAAGTCGGGCCGCTGTTGTTCCAGAAGTACCTTGAGAAGGTTACCCGCCCTTGGCAAGCTCTTGCTGATGTTGACATTAATTGGAACTGGATTGAGGGTGTAGTGGCGAGACAGCGGGAAGTATTCCTGATAGGCTCAATAGTGACATTATGTAGGGGCCAAACTCCTTGGGTAATGGTGTTCGCATTAATTGCTCATAACATGAGGCAAAATTAATCGACGTCTGGCAAAGGGTATATTTCGATACCGCAAAATTGCTCTCTGGTATCATATCTGAAATAAATTCGGAGAATTTGGAAGCAGTGGTGGACCCCAGGCCCTGGGGTGCTAGTTTGAGTCCTTATAATTGTGCCCTATAGTCCCCATTATAGTCCATAACCCCAATTATAGCCGAAGCACGGACGTCGCCTCAGGAATAACAAGTAAGATAGCGCCATGAGTCAATGCGCTCCCCCACTTCCGGTGCAGCCATTTTGAATTGCTAATCAAGGAGTCCCCGGTTGCAGGTTGCAACATGGGGATCTGATTTGCCGGGATGATCATCTCGTAGAAATGCGACAGAGATGTCATCGCTGATAAAGATGCAGCCTCTGGAGTGTGCTTGAAGAAGGCACCCTTGGGAATTGATTGTCTTTATCGATTTAACACTCGCACGGGCTTTGATCCCGGCTTGGATCTACTCGTGTGACCCCAGTGCGAAGAGAGCCACAAAGAATAAAAGGAGCTTATGGGCAGCTTCAGCGTCACTGTCTGTGTGATGAGGCACGAAGGAAGAATGTCCAAGGCGGATCATAGTGAACATAAATAAGTCGAAGAAACGAGTTGCATCTGACTGGTTTGATCGATTCAAAAAATAGCTACATGTAAGACTAGAAATAAGTGTAAGCAGAGTTAAAGGAAGAATTTCTAAGGTTCGGGCTGGAAATAAAGTAAAAGTCTGACGCGTTTGATCTATATAGAGAACGACTATGACTAAAAAAGAAACATGTGTATTCAGTCAAGTGTAACGAGACTCAAAGGAAGGATTTCCAAGGACTCAGATGAAAATAAATCAGCCGAAGAAACAAGTTTGATATTTTCATCTGGTAGAAATGATAGTTTTGAGCAAGAGGGAAAATGCTATGATCATGGCATCATTGCAATGAAAACAGTTTGGTACCGGCAGCTCGTTACTGCGAACATGGAGAGACTATAGAGAAAGAATGATCACCCATCTCTAAAAGCACGTCCGCTCATTAATCAGAATTTATTGTCTTATTTGCCTTCCTGATTAAGGAAAATGGGCGATGTCGTTACCTTAGTTACCACTAAGAAGTAATTATTCACTCCTGTTCACATATTTTACCATGTTCACCCAATAAGTTATTCAATCTGTAATCGAACTGCAGAAGACAACCTAATCCATATTTTGGTAGATTCAAAATCATCAAGGAGAACTCACGTGAGATACCTTGTAAAGTCTTCTGCTCATGACGTCATTTTCGCCGTTTACCTCGGAACTATTCGGGAATACCCGGAAGGCCGTCGGAAGTGTTCGGGAAGTACCGAGAAGACCGAGAAAAACGGTTCGATAACACTTAAAAGTGACAAACTCGTAACCTCGAATACAGAGGGTGATTTAGGAAGACCTCTCCCATTCTTCCATGATTGACCGTTTGAGTACACTTTTCAATGGAAATTACGAAAAGGTTATTTTTAAAAAAGTGTTCATCTTATTTGGTGCAAGAAACGCCCAGTAGAATAGAAATGCGTTTAAAAATTGCTGAGGAAATGTTGAAAATGTGAAAGTATGATTGACAAAGCGATTATAGCGATTATCTATGAGACACGGGGATAAACCAAATCACAGCTGAGCTTACTTCGACTGCGAAGTCAAGTTAAATCTCCGACACAATTTCTAACTGGTCTTTTTTACCATTGTCACTTCCTCAGCTGCATTTCCATTTTATGACCCATTCGCAGCTAAATGCTAAATTCTTGTTGATGAACCGAAATTGCAGATGATTGTTAACGACTCATCTCAATATCACTGGGAAGTCAACAGATTCCATCATGACTCGTAGACACCAAGGGGTCGCAGGAGATCCGCATGACCCTTCTCTGCTCATGACGACCCTGTCCAAGATTCGAGTGCCTATAACATTGGTAGCCTCAGCGTAGACGGCCTTGGTATGGCATTTTAAAGATGGGTTGTGGATAAGTAGGTACTTTCACATTGTCGTTGGGAGAATGATTAGATTCCACAGTTGCAACTGGATTCGGTTTAGATGTAATCACACATGTACGTATTTCTCATATCATGCCGACAGCGCTATCTCAAATATTTGGTTGAAGAATGTTCGACACTATGGCCGCATCAATTTGACGGACTATGATAAAAAGGTGATAAAATCCAAACGATGTTTGCAAACAAATGTTTTGAGAAGTACACCAGCATTCACTCTCTGTTATTATCATACAGGCTCCCTGTGAGTTGCAGCATTTTTGATTAACACAATCACCAGGCTTTATTCGCAAGGTAGGCTATTCTTTTCGTGTCTGTTCCAACTGTAAACACAGAAGTGAAACAGGATAAGGGTTTTCTGGTCGGCGGATATGACAGAACTAGTCTTATCGGTACAATTCCTGATATCGGAAACTCCTTAACGAGCATATTTTTGAAGCGCTGCATGGGTTTTATACTTTGTGGACAGCTTTATGACCAATTTTGCAAATTAGTAATCGTAGTTATGATATCTTATGGTTTATGTCCTTTTTGTCATTATATTAACGACGCTTAATACATGTAAGTCTTCTTAATAAACCATGTTTGAAGGTAAACAAGGAAATGGGTTTTGTGATACAGAATAATTCTAAATGGTTAGCAAAACAGCAGGTTTGTGGTAAAATGGTGTAGACATTGCTCTTTGATATTTATATACCATTGAACACTAATATTCAGTCCCATATTTCTCTTTGAAAAAAAGTGGCAAATTCGGAGATTTACTGCTGGTTCTCCCGTGGACGTCTTACGATTTTTAGGTGTTTTCCATGCAGGTTTGGGACATTTTGTGCAGATAAGTGATGTTCTGCCCCTCCCCTCGAGACGCTACTGCCCCCGAGGACCAATACGTTAGATACGGCCTTGATGGATTGATTACTAGTAATGACTCAATGTATTTATTTGTACTAGATTTATAAATGAACCACCACCCAGTGTTTTACGTGATATACTAATTAATTTATTGAATGTAATGTAATTGGGGATCACTTTGATAGGATAAACTTATTGATTTAGCTTGAAGAAGATCAACCTGCAATATCGAGAGTGATATTCAAAGGCGGCTGTTGATCAGTCAAAGTAGAGTACGTATCAAGAACGTATCAAGACATTGGCTAATTAGGGTAATCCATCATTCCTTTTAGCCGCAACAGAAGGATAAAAACCAACCATCTATCAATCTTTGGGTGGACTAAAATACGCCAATGAAGCCATTTGCGAAGAAAGGAAAAGAAAAATTACATTTTGCATACATCTGTTGACAGGATAAAGTTTGAGGTATCACTTCATATAATTTCTCTCAAAGCTGCGTCTTCAAAAATCTTCTGGCCCAAGTCTTCAATACTAGAACCATCGGAGTGGCCAAGAAAAAAGGGAACTGGTCGCCACATTGTACCATTTCGATCCAACTGTCCTCATTATTTGCGTATAAAACAGAGCACCGAGTATAGAAGAAATGGCTTTCACAAAGCCGGAGTCAAGGCTTTGGCCCATGGTATTAGGCGGACGTTCCGGCAAAACAAAGAAAGATGGTCATGTAATTAGGGAAAATCTCATCGGCATTCCGCCCAATACATCAGCGGGTAAAGCTAGCGTGCAAATGCACGGAATGTGATGCCGCCGAAACAGTGTTACTTGCACTATGTGAAAAAGGATCGGGGTTATTTCCACGAATGTCGTGTACGGAACAGTGAAAATGACCTTGAGTTCACGACTTTTTTGTTTACGTTGGTCGTCCGTGTAGTCTTGGTGTAGTCGTGAAAATAACGACTTGGTTGTTGTCCTCCTGTGGCCGCTGGCAACGTGGAAGCTCCACAATGGCTTCTTATTTGCCGACATGTTTTTGTCGGTCCAAGCTCCAATCGCGGTTTGTCATCTTACCTTCATCAGTTGCATCCTGCCAACATAACTCTGGCCGGCCGCTTCTAAGCAGACGTGCCAGAACACATCACCGCCTGTACTGATTGCCTTCCATTACGCTCTTGGAAGGATATTATCAGGTGCCGTTTTATTACCCATGCAGCTCAGTTCATAACATTGATGGTCTTGTTTTTCTCATTATCATTAGAGACTCCCTGCGCTAGTGGTATTCAGAGGCGTCTTGCACAAACATCGTTTAAAAACCTTGATGGTAAGATTTGCATCAAGGCCGGCGCTGCAGTGCTTTATCTCATGCTTCCTTCCATCCATTAGGAGTTAAACTGACAAAACCAAAACTCTGAAAAAGGATAATTACGAAACCTAAATCTCATTCATTGCCTTCGACTTGTCTGATCTATTCATCCAAGTATCCTTATTGAAATGATGGCAGAAAATTTAGCGCTATGTCTCCTACTATACTCAACCGAGTATCATAGGAAATGATGGAAGATTATGTTATGTCATAAAATTGGTTCATTTAGTAACAGATAATGATAAATTCTATTTTTCACAATCGGTAAACCAGTAGATTTGTTATCGAAATCAGGCAAGGCAATTTGTATCGATGAACAGGAAACTAGAATTCATTCTGAACACGCTTCGGCATCGCATTATTTGCATCGCATTATTTGCAGAACGTCAAAATGGTTAACGATAAACACGATAGGAAAAAATAAGTTGATATTTGATATCCTAGTGCCAACAAATTTCCCTTTGCATCGATTGCTTATTGAACTCTGTTACCAAATAAAAAATGTGCTCGTTGTCCGCCATATTGATCTTCGATAGCGGAGGTAGGAAATAGCAAACATCATTTTGTCGGCATTGATTTGGAAGTTGAGTAGCCCATTTATTTTTTGTGTATTATGATTGTCAAATGTAAAGCCACCGGTCGACATAGTGAATGCGGTCATGAATTAGGTCATGTGGAGAAGCCTAAAAATACTTTGAAAAGCTTTTGAGCTCTCTAAAATCCTTTAAGGTGTTGTTTTGCGTACGAAATTCTTGAGCTTTCTTGTGTTTTCTGCCTACACAAAGTCAATTTCTATGCTCTTCCCTTCAAGTGATTCCTCTTTTATATCTTTCAGTTTATTCCGATCACGAGCCGACCTTAAGACCCTGTTCAAGGGCTTCAGCGAGATGGACGGCGAAGACGAGCTCCGGGAGAGCAGCGCCCTTGAGGCCCACGCCACACTCGTCATGGGTGTATTCGACGAAGCCATCCAGAACATCGAAAAAGTAGATTACGTTTTTCAGTTATTGGAAAAAGTCGGCAGAGCACATCAAAGATTTCCTGGATTTACCGGGGATTTATTTTGGGTAAGTTTATTCAAATTAGGCGGCTTCTACATCTCCTTTCGGGTTTACACGACTCGAAAGCCAACTTAAAATTTTGCATACTCGTGTTTTCCATCGCAAACATTGATATCCTGTGACAAAGCCTTTATGGAATATCAAACTCGCCTCGCCAGCCTTCTGAGGGAACGTTGGATTGTCACCCTGGATGTCAGATAGGTTTCAGCTGATCCGTGGCAATTCAGCTGCAACGGCAAACAATTTCACTAACCCGGCATATTTGAAATGCGATTGCGTTTCAGTCAGCATTTTTTTTCATATGAAATCGTTTTTGTCTATCAACGATTAATAAATATCATCTAATATTCTTTAGGATGACTAAAATAGTTTACAGATGGGTTGCTAAGATACCCATGACACAAGCTTTGATAAGTTTTTCAAGTTCCTATTCTATGGTTACAACGAAGAGGAAAAAGACGAAGAGGGTGTAAAAATAAACCCGATCCGTTGGTCCCTTATGTTAATGGGGATTTAACTTATTGCTTCTATGTACAGTATCAGCCTCATGTCTCATTAGTACAGATCCCAACGCACTATAGATCCTAATATTGTGGCCTCGAAAGCCATTGTCTTTCAGTGCGTGTGCTTCAATGTCACATAACAGCTCACATAATCAGATAACGCCTTCCTAAGCTGCGTATCAATAAGACCGTTCGCTCTTCTTCCCTCTTTGCTTGTGACCTTGTGACGCGCCACACACAACGCCACAGGCAGACAGGTTCACAAGGGAGCAGCCCATGGATAAGTACCCCAGTTCTTGTCAAAAGCCAGGTACACGTACAAGGCATTTGACAGACGTTATTCTCCAGACCATACGCCTCCAAGAAAATGACTGAACTCCTTTGGACGTCTTATCCTCGTCACAACTATTACATCACGATCACTTCGTTTCCTGCGCTTACAGCACAGTAGCATCGTGACTTTACGAGATGCAGTCTCTGCCACTCCAAGGCAGCACAACTTATGGATCAGATCACCGTACTGATTCATATCCGAATGTTTATTAGACATCAGAGCAATGAGGAAATTGATCAGCAATATTGTCACGATCATGATAAATGCTACATGGAGCAGGGCCACTACATAAGCAGTTTGCACGTTAAACTTACTGAGGTCCACCATGTTTAGAATGATCAGAAAGGTCGAGTACATACCTCGAAGGTGGTTTTGAAACTCTGGTTTGTCACAGTCCAGTCTCAGTACACTTGTCAGTGTGAGTGAGAATGAGATGAAGATCATGAACAAAACCAAAGCAAATTGCGTCAGCGCCATTATCATTCGCTGGAATCCAATAACGAATTTTCCTAACCCGGGAAATAGTTGGATGAAGTACAACAACGACCAGATTGTTAGGACCTTCGCCACAGCGTAGGCAACGGTTGAAAAGTGGATCAAGGGGGTTACATGCACGAAGCCAATGCCTACGCCCCCCTTCCTTAGGAATGCAGAAATGATCTCTGCTACAGCAGTGAAGATGCCGTATCCCACAATCATGATGAAATGGGTGATACGGAAGAACTTCGTATCGATGACGCGAGTCCCGGAGCCCTCCGAATAATTCGCTAGTTTTCCTTTCCGGAGACGACTAAGCGATGTTATCGCGAAGTCCACCAGATCGAGAATTACAGAGAGTACGGCAATAATAAGCAGAGGTTGAGTTGACTGCATCACGAGTTCCAAGTTTCCCCAGTCTGGCCTGTCCGTCGAGTTTGCACTACCCCACATAAAACGACGAATATGACTTGTCAAACAACTGACGACTTCTTTATTGCCTATGAATCTAACGGCTGTAAAGTTCTTCATTTCGTTCTGGATGATCGTCAAGTTGGTAGATATGCCAGAAAGAACAAAACTCAAGTTTATGTCATTTGTAGCAAGAATGTAGTCATAATATAGGAACAGGGCATCAGCGTTTGTGAGATTAGGCGAAAATACCAAGACGACGAAAGCAATTCGGTATAAGAACCAAATTGATATTGTTGGTAGGCTTGCCCAATAGGTCGTCCTGCGCCAGGCCTTGATGAGTGGGTGATACATGAGGTTGCTGTCGCGTAGCGCAGGCAGTCGATCCTCTCGAATTCGGACCAGATCACGAATAAGCGACTTATCCCTCCGCGACCCGGTGGTGTAGTACTCAGACACATTGTACTCAATGTGAAGATGTGGCCCAAAATTATCCACTTTCATCTTGTACACCTTTTCTGTCTCTAAGATTTCCAACGTCAGTTTGTATTGTCCGAGTTTTGAGGCCAGTTCCAGAGGTCGGAACCCGCCGTCGGTTTCGCAATGAAGGAGAGCTCGCCTCTGATAACCTTCGTCATACCACTCCATTGCTTTTACGTAGACCATAACGTATCTCTGCTCCGGGCGAATCTTCAAGAAACTTCCCAGGATGAGGGCATGCAAGATATTATGATTCCCGTTCTCTTCCATTTCTATTATATCTTTCCCCTTGGATGTTTCAAGGTAGAAGTTGAACACGGTTAACGATCCAAACAGCGCGGAAAGAACTGGTGCACGTTTGAAATGTGTTCTGTGCACAATATCTGCCGAGTACTCGGAGCATCTGTTTGAAAGTTTAAAGTTTTCAAATCCACCAATGATGCACAAATGGAAATATGTCTTAGCTGTTTCAGACAAGTTATCGTAAATGTATTTGACAGATGTAACATCGTCTGAACATAATAATTCCACGAATCGAGATTTGTACTCACCAGTCAAGACAGCTGCCCCTGGAGATCTGTTGAAGGCATCAACCAGATGACCAAGAGAACACTTTCCATTAAGCTTTTCCAGAACAGCTTTCCCTTGGTCTGGTTTGTCTTGATTTGGCGCAAATTCAAACGGTGTTCCTTTGGTATGACTAATTGGCTGCACAGCAAGAGTAGCACTGGCATAACCAGAGTCACCTTCCATACATTCAGTCCTCACTTTTCCATTTTGGAACATTGGGCGTATTGCCTGCACATTCGTCTGTGTACTACCCCGGACTAAATCTGTTTCGGTGATAGCAACGTCGTCACTAGAGCAGTAGTCCTCTACTTCTATGACAATGGGTGGTGTTGCATTAACGACAGTCTCCAATGTTTCTGTTGAGGATCTGTTGGTAAATTTCAAGGAAGTTTGTGGTTCTAACGAATCTTCCGATAGGGAAGCCTGTTCGACGTCAGTAATCGTTAGTGTGGACACGCTGGTCCTTCTTTTCTCCACTCCATTAACATGTGGTGTCGATGAGCTTCGACGAAGCTCTTTCGGCTGCTCCTCTGATCCTGGTTTTTTCGACAATCGGTTGTTCATAATGTGCATACCCGTTGGGCCTGATGACCTTCTTCGTGAAGAAGAAACTTTAGATTCCATTTCTGGTTCTTTTAATGACGAGAAACAGAATGCTTTTCAGTGACGATGAATGCCTCTGAACACGTAGTTTGTTCTGATGCGGAGATCAGTTTGATGTCGGATGATTCGGAAATCATGGCAACATCGCGAACGAATGTTCGGCAAACAAATACTTCGCATCAGCTAATGACAGTCGCCTATCAGTGCATCCCAAACCAAATATTTTGCTGTGTTGATCGTCAAGGGAGATCAACAGTCGCTGTCAACAAAACGACGAAGTCATTGTATCAAAACCATAGATATGATAGTGAAGTTGGTTCCCACGTTCTGTGCATGTTTACCAGACATCAGCACACATAAATCATTAATGAAAACTACAATATGCATACTGTATTCAGTTCATGTAGTCCGTGTTTTCTCATCTCAACTCCCATTTATCGTTGAGTAACTTTGAAGCTTATTGCCAGACAAACCAGAAAAAAACCCCACTCAGATTCAGTTTATATCAAGTGTGTTTTATTAATGTATTTATAAGAAGTCCATGACTTACGTAATTACTTCTTTTTTTCGTCAAGTTGCTGACCTATAGAGCAATAGCAACAAACTTCTGCATATCGTCATAACAAAGAAGACAGAATGACATTAATTGGTGCAAAAATTCCCAGCACATTAATGGGCAGTAATTGAGCTGATGGAGTATCAGTCATCACTTTCAGTCATCATTTAATCATGACAATGTATTTGTCCATTATCCTAAATAAATATATTTCAGCTACACACTGTCCGTAAATATTTAACAAATGCCAATTTCTGTCAAACTTCCTTTTTTACAGCGGTTTAACACGGCAGAGTAGCAACAGCCAGATACTGGGCCATTATCTAACATGGATCTTAACAACTGGTCCTCGCTCTGATCAAATAATTACACGTCTACAATATGGAATGAAAGCAGTGATTGTGTAGGCCCTACAGTTTCATCTCGATCTGTCTCAATAGTGATCATTATTATTCATGCGATCCCGACAAACATACTTCATCAGAAATGTTTCGGTTCAAACCAACATCTTTGCTGTCATTGCTTTTGAGAACATTCTCCGATTTTAAAAGGCAACGTTAAAATGAATTAAACGTTAAACAGAACCCATTTAACAAGACTCTCAATTAGCTGTTTCAGATTGGCAACAACGCCATGCCCAAAGATTGAAAAGACTTCCCAGTTTGAGATCCATGCTGAAACATCCCAAGTGCATTCACAATTTGTGAAAAACTACGATTCGAGGGACAATCTTTCCGTTTTCACCACCACCCATGCAATATATACACGATCCATGTACAGCGAGTGACTGGGACTACAATGAACATTGCCTTCCGTTTGTACATATAGATCATACACAACTCGACTGTCTGAACTCCGGACAAGCCAGGAGATTTTTGGTAGACCAAACATTTCATTTAAAATCACCAGTAAGCTTACTTGTGTGGTCAATTCATGTATTCCCTTGGGCGTCTCATCTCTGTGATAACTATAGTGTCACGATCTCGCCGTTTCTTACGTTTACAGCATAAGAGTGCTGTGACTTTGCGAGATGCAGTCAGTGCCACTCCTAGGCAGCATAACTCTTGGATGATATCACCATACTCGATCATATCCGAATGTTTATTCGACATCAGAGCAATGAGAAAATTGATCAGCAATATTGTGACGATCATGATAAAAGCTACATGAAGCACGGACACTACATAAGCAGTTTGTACGTTAAACTTGGTCAGATCCACCATGTTTAGAATTATCAGAAAGGTCGAATACAACCCTTGAGCGTGGTTTTGAAAGTAAGATTGGCTACAGTCCAGTCTCAGTATACTTGTTAGTGTGAGTGAGAACGATAAGAAGATCATAAACAAAACTAAGATAAATTGTGCCAGCGCCATTATCATTCGCTGGAATCCAATCACGAATTTTCCCAACCCGGGAAATAGTTGGATGAAGTACAGCAATGACCAGATTGTTAGGACTTTTGCAACAGTATAGGAACTGACTGAAGCGTGAATCAAGTAGGTTGCATGCGTGACCGACAGACCACTGTAACGTCCTTTGCTCAGGAATAAGGAAATGTTCATAGCGGACGCGACGAAGATGAAATACCCTGAAGCCGTGATGAAAAACGTGACTCGAAAGAATATCGTATCGATTACGCGACTCCCGAATCCTTCTGAGTAAGCTGCCAGCTTTCGTTTTCGAAGACGTTTAAGCAATATCACCACCAAGTCCACCAGATCATGCACGATAGACAGTGACGCAATGCAAAGTATTGGTATATTTTTAAATGCCATGTCTTCCAAAGTTGACAGATCAGGTGTGGCCTTAGAGTTTACTTCCTTCCATAATAAAGTACGAACTTCTCTTATTAGACAACTCACCGCAATGACTGATCGCTCGTCGCTGATTTGAGGATATGCAGTGTTCCTGATCTCATTCGCGATATATGTCAAATTGGTGGAACTGCTTTTTAGTACAAGTTCCAACTCGACATCTTTTGTGGCAAGTATGTACTCAAAATAGGCAAATAGGTCGTCAGCATTGGTGAGCTGAGGTGTAAATACTACTACAAGAAAGGCTAATCGGTACAGGAACCAGAGTGCAATTGTTGGCAGACTCATCCTATATACCATCTTACGCCAGGCCTGGATAAGTGGGTGGTACATGAAATTGCTATCGCGTAGCGCAGGCAGCCGATCCTCTCGAATTCGGACCAGATCACGAATCAGTGACTTCTCCCTCCGCGACCCGGTGGTGTAGTACTCAGACACATTGTACTCTATGTGAAGATGTGGCCCAAACGCATCAACCTTCATCTTGTACACCTTTTCTGTCTCTAAGATTTCCAATGCAAGCTTGTATTGCCCCAGTTTGGAGGCAAGTTCCAGAGGTCGGAATCCGCCGTCGGTTTCACAATAAAGCAGTGCTCGCCTCTGGTCACCTTCATCAAAACATGCCATCGCACTTTCGTAGAGCATAACGTATTTCTGCTCTTGGCGAATCTTCAAGAAACTTCCCAGTATGAGAGCATGCAAGATATTATGATTCCCATTCTCTCCCATCTCTATAATATCCTTACTCGGAGACGTTTCCAAGTAGAAGGTGAAAACCTTCAATGAACCAAACAGTGCAGAAAGAAGGGGCGCACATTTGAAATATGTTCTGCGCACAATTTCCATGGTGTACTCGGAACGTCTTGCAGACAATTTAAAATCTCCACATCCACCAAGAACGCACAAGTGGAAATATGGTTTAATGGTTCCAGACAAGTGATTGTAGATGTATTCTACTGATGTCACTTCGTCTTCACAGAGTATTTGCAAGAATCTCATCTTGTTCTCACCAGTCAAAACAGCTGCCCCTGGAGATCTGTTGAACGCATCAACCAGATCGCAAAGAGAACGCGTCCTACTAACATTGCCCGAAGCCTTCCCTGATTTCAACTGATCTGAAATGAACGACTGTTCTGCCCTGGTGCCGCCATTCGGTATCAGGCGTTTGGTATCACCAGTCTCAAACTCGTCGTCACTTTCTAGATTTCCATTTGTTAAAGCAACAAAACTTCTCTGAGGCTTAAACCTTGTCATTGGTACTATTGTCTGTTCGTTCTTTTCAATATTCGTCACAGGATTTTTACCAACCAAAGTTTTCTTTGGGGTATTAGTAACATCCTCATCAGTGCAGTAATCCTCTACTTCTATCACAATCGGTTTTGTGTCACTAAAAACGGTTTCCACAATTGCAGCCTTGACTGACACATCAGACACATTGGTATTCGAGTGTTTGATTTTCTCTTTGGCAAGAGATGTCAGCTCCAGGTCCTCTTCCTGGTATATGATCATGATTTCTTGCAACGTCTTTGCTGCATTTACTTCCGTAGGTCCCACATGAAGGTGGGGTTTCGCTAATGTCTTTATAGATGATACCTTATTACGTGTCAGTTCTTTAGCAACGTTGGGGTCCGTTGACTTATCGGCAAGGGCATTCGACTGATCCCCAACTCTTGGCCTGCTTGATTCTTTCGTGGGGTGTTTCGATGCTTTTTTCTTTGACTTCGTGGTAACCTTCGGCCCAGATGACCCGCTACTTGCTGGAAAGACCCTCGATGACATAGTGATGATTCTTTTTGCTGACAAAGAAGGCTCACTTGCTGGGCTAACACGTGTGTAACAGACAGTGACTCAGAGTGCGAAGTTTAATTTGAAACAGTTAATATCCAACAAATCCAGAGATTCTATCACACAATGACAGCCACATATTCCGACAGCATCCGAAGATAACAAATAAGTTGCGGCAATGACTCGTTTACTGTACCAGGTTCTATGTTCAGTCAGTGAAACCTAAACTCCTGTCCATTAATAACATTAGTGGAGAGAGCCTGGCATTGTTCGTAATATTAACTCAATGATTCTGTGTTTGTCAATTTCATACGTTTTATCTGGTGTAAATATTTAATCAACTGGGTGGATAACCATATCCAAGATAATACGAGCTGCTGTCATGACCATTCAATTGGAAAATGACGCATTGGTGTGACGTGACAACCTCCAGCCCTATGATTATCCCAAGTATCAGCAGACATATAGTCTTACCCCAAGACTGCCTTATAACAAGGGTCCCGAGCAGTGAACGTGGGGGATCTCTAAAAGAGATGAGCGAAAACAAAAAGCGTAACTAAATATAATGTACGTTCAATTGATGATGGGTATGAGCCCAACGTCAACATAATAATATTCTGTCCATATATCGATTGCAAATCATTGTCGAGGTTTCATCAGGTGGTCTCTCTGCGGTGGGTTTGTTTGAGAGACATCAAAATCGTCAGGCTCTGAATGGACTACCACGGATCCCCTGAGATCTGACTATCATACTCAGTCTGCAAATCAGAGACTTTGTAGGATATTGCTTGGTGTCTGTTGTGCTGCTTCCCTGTGTTTCAGATGCCCCAGAACAAGCCATTAGACAACATAATACTATTACGAAAACGCCCAAACGAAGGACTGGATCTGGTCCTTGGCTTAATAGTTGTACCTGGGAGAAAATGAGTGACCTTTTCTTCGAACTTGTTAAACACAATTGAGTAGACTAATATATAGATTACGTTTTGATGTCTATTCTCTATCTTCCAGCTGCGAAAACAAAAACCACACCTTAAAGTGGCAGAGTAGAGACATCAGAACGTGATATATGTATACGTCTCCTTAGTTCTGTCCACTAACAAGTTTCATTTCCTTGGATTTAACCAACTTTCTTATTGACTTTTGTTCAAGAATCAATGATAAGATTTATTTTTTGATCCACACAGAGCTAATTACTCCCCAACTTAATCATGTTACAAACAACATTGCCAAGTGAATGGGATATCTGTTTTCGATCTTTTTTCTCACATTTCACCAGTTCTTGGTTGCAACAAATAAGAACAAAAGTAATTCACTGTCAGGCAAATGGATCTTTTTAATTAATTACATGTAACTGCATAAATAATAACTGCATAATAAACTGGTACGTCAATAACAATTAGGTGGATGACGCACTTGCATTTAGTTATGTTTGTGTTAATGGATCTTGATTAATTACTCAGGAGGCTGCAGACAAAATCGGTCAAATTGATTGAAAAAATTATTGATGATTAGGAAATTTGAGTATGTAGGATTCGATTGGTAACGAGGTTTTCCGGTTCACCAAATGTATTTGCTATTTACAGTGAATTGGATACAACAGATAAAATGGTCTGAGCTATTAGTTTTCTCTTTAGAATCTTCAAACACATCCCAACTGGACAAATTGATGTAAGATGAACTGCCTTGAAGTTGGACAGGGTTATTGTGGTAAGATGACAAGTGTCAACTTTTTGTCATGACAATATAAGAAAATATATATCAGCATGCCCTCAACTCATTGTTTAAGGCAATTAAGTCTAAGCGCATCCAACATTTTCTCGTTTCAGAACATGGAAAAGCCATTCATGCATTCCGTTCGTATCACGCTAGGAGATCGTTACAATGACAGCATAGAGATGGTCTACCACAGGACCATCTCGTTCCTCCTCACCAATCTGGAGAGGGCATTCAAAAACGAGAAGATGGATAAGCTTTAGTGCGAACTGGCATTCTTGTTGTTACGTTGATTTCATGGCGCAGCTTTTTATGTGCATCATAGAATTGCATGTGAAGCTTTGGGCTTTTGAAAGGATTCCAATTAGTCTAAGGAGCCGCTGAAGTCTCTTGTGAATCGGGCTCTTTTTCTTGTACCCGGATATTTCGTCATTTCACAAAAGTTGCGAATACATGAGGATCAAGGACAAACTGGTGTGCCAGCAAAAGGATTAATAGACGGAGATGGAACTGTGTTTATTGGTTCTTTGTAAAGGTAAAAAGCATTAGTATGCTGTCAGAAAGAATTTGGGAATCTGGACGATTGGCATTTAGGCTAACAACAATGGTGTAAGATGGCGTGGAGTTGCTTTTCGCGTGTTACTTAGTTGTCTGACTGTTTTTATACTCATGCATCGTTAAAACATATGAGAGACTGGTGGGCGGGTATGGAACTGTCCGAAGTAAGAGGTGCTGGGAAAGTGAAACGAGGCCTAACCAAAACAGTGCTATATGTGAACTGTCATTTCACTGATTTGAGACCGCTCTTCATGAATTACAACGAACTCGACACAAAGGTATGCCGAAACATGACGTCACATGACCATTAGATATAAAGTTGATCATGTCCCCAGTCTATCAAAATCGAACATGTTGTCGCGATGTCCACGCTGAGCATGGACAGACGTCATAGTAACTTGTGTACGATATGCTGTCCAAAATCCAATGTTGTTCTTCAAGTTGCGATGATGAATCGTGAGCTAAGACAATGTTGTTCTTCATTGAGGTGGTAAATTATGAGCATCGGCCAAGGAGCATCGGTTCCGTTGACTCAAAATTGGGCGAGCGTTCGCTTCAACAGAGAGGTCTGCATGTTTTCAGTGACGGGAATATTTATCTTTTGACTTCGTCACATATTTTCACATGACCCATTGACGCTGACGACGGAGCTTCGTAGTTCGTACTTTGTCGTGTGTAGGGGTTGCGAAACATGCCAACTATATCAAAGGCCAAAGCCGTTCGTTGTCTCATGTCTCAACTATATCTAGTGCGCTTATCTAACACCATGCGACACCAATATGCATGCATGCATTGCGTGTACGTGTGTCGTTCGTTCTCGCCGCGCACAATGCGTGCCGGTAATCAAGTTTCCAAAATTTCTTTTGAATCATAAATATTCATACTCCAACGGCAATGATGCTAGTTATCTTCTTCCAAAAACTAATCATCCACACCTTTTAGTTGATATCAATCACTCTTGAACCAAGTTAATGATTTTTCGCAGCGCCAATTCCGCGCATCGATAAAACATATGCCCCTTTGTCGGGCAAATTTTTTCCATTGCCATTTTAAGACTTGTGATGTAGCCAGTACACCTGATGCGCGCATCGATCAAACATCAAATTCCTTTCTTTGCCACATTGAGACCGGTGATGTAGCCAGGGGTGACACGCTCAAAGGAAATGGATGCCTTTTCTCTCTGGAAACAAACAATCTGGTTACACAAACCATCATCATTTGTGCTTGCTCGATCACTCTCGGACATAAATGGCCATCTGCCTCGCTGCAATAACACAGACAAACGAGTCCCATTATCCCGTAAAGTACCCGGATTACGATTGTCTCACGTCAAATCACTCAAATCAACTGAATCGATAATTGGACGTGTTCGCGCTCAACTTCGGGACGGTTTGTCGATGCTTGGTGTTTGTTCAGCATTTCAGGTGCACCGTATGTGTAAAGCATGCAAACGCCCTTTTTATTTGAAAGATGAGATAAAAAGGTTGACAATAGCGAGGTTGACATAGGATACGACTAGGATTTCGACGTTTCATGATTCCATTTTCACTATTTGCAATTCCATTCTGACGTTTCGTAATTCCACTACGACGTTTCTATATTCGTAATTCCATGAGGACGTTTCGCATTTCCATTACGTTCTTCGTCCATAAAAAAGTTTCGTACGTGTAGTTACATCACGACGTTGTAATCTTATTCCGACGTTTCGTTATTTCATTCCGACATTTGTAATTCCATTCTGATGTTTAAAGGACGACGTTTCGCAATTCCATTACGACCTTCGTCCACAAGAACTCGTCATTACACCCGCAATTACATTAAGACGTCAAGGCGTAATTTAATGCCGACTTGTCCAAAGGTTTTGTAATTCCATTATATTCGGACGTTTTGTCAGTATTGTATTAAGACTTTTATTCATGAATACTACATTTTTTTCTTTCTTTTTAATCTTTCGAAGAAAGTATACAGCTGGTGGTTGACCGAGCTTGTCCATCTTAGCAAAGTGAGGGCATGCCCCGGTAGAATTTATCGACCCGTAATTTCTCTGTCTGTGTCGCAACTCTCAACCTCTCTCATATTTCGCTGTTATTGTGTCAGAATTTACATATATTCTATGTAGGCCGGTCATAGCGCATTGGATTATAATGTGTAAAAAAAAATTCGCTAACTAGCAATAGACCTTGTACTCCTAATAAAAAGAAACTTTTGCATAAAAGTCTTGTTTATTTCTTTTCATGTTACATTTTTCTCTCTCAAAAGCGAAACATAAGATCCCTAATACATGTACATGTATTTTCAAGGAAATAGGTCCCTGCGACCCATGACACACCTCTAGCTGAAGATACCTCATCTCACTCAACATCGCTGAACTTCCACGCGATATTGCCTCCGTAGCCTCGACGCGTGCGTTGTCTGGAAGCTGAGCAATGTTAATACATTGAGTGATATGCTCTGCATTCAGTGGTCCTGATACCCCCCCCCCCCGCATGGTGAAACATGTCTTATGATATATTATATATCTATATTAGAGAGGGAGTACATCGCAAACGAACGAGGAGGTTGCCAAAAGGACCACTGTCTGCAGCATAGTCGCTGAAGTGAAACGAATCTCTGCATTGGACACCCTCCGGAAAAAACGGACCATGACAGACCGAGGTTACCTTCAACAAGACGTGGCATGAGTCGACATGGGGTCAGCCAACAGGGTTGGCTGGCGCAGACTCGTTGAGCGCCTTATACTCTCCATAGAGCTATGTGAGTTTGTGATGATTCTGATGATGATAAAGACGGAACTGTTTCCAAACTGAAAGATTGCTAATGAATTTGTTCAGAGGCTTTTTGAAAATGAAGAGTTTCACCCTGGAGTTCCTCGTGTACAGGGTTTTAATGACTGGTAAGATCAACGTTTTAGCTTGATTATAGACGAACATAGAAAATATCGTATGTTCATGATGTGAAAAAAAGACTATCAAGTTCATGTTGAAAATAAGTTAGCGCCTATAGTAAGCATCTATAAGTATTGCCTAAACACATGCTTTCGTCAGCTGTATCCAGTCTTAGAAAAAGCACCTAGTAAGTCTATAGATTGTATCAGCCATGTCAGTCTCTGTAGACGGTGTCTCTGGTCCACAATGTCACAGATATACATGTACTGGGGTCATGAACTGTTTGAGCTATTAGCTTGGAGCCTTAACCTTAATTGTAGTGTTGCTAACTTTCGTTGTGAGAGGTTTAGTAATGTTAGCAACTTTTTTTGTAGTTATCAGTTTTGTTACGTTGCTGGCTTTCGTCACTTTAGCCGTTAACGTAATGTTAGCAACTTTTGTTTTTGTCATCAGTTTTGTTATGTTGCTGGCTTTCGTCGCTTTCGCCGTTAACGTAATGTTATCAATTTTTGTTTTAGTTATCAGTTTTGTTATATTGCTGGCTTTCGTCGCTTTAGCCGTCAACGTAGTGTTTCCAGGCTTCGCCGAACTGGGCTTGGTTGCGCTAGTTGCATTAGCCTTAATTAAACTAGTTGCCATTGGCTTAGTAGTAGGTTTGGTAGTGCTAGTGGTAGCTGGCCGAGTTGTAGTTGTTGTTGTAGTTGTTGTTGTTGTTGTCGTTGTTGTTGTAGATGTCGTTGTAGTGCTGGCCGGTGTTGATAATCTCGTTGCAGTGCTGGTTGGGATGGGTTCCGGCATATCGTCAACATCCTCACCAGTTTGAATCATCCGGTTGACCCAACCATCCTCTGCAGAAGAAAAAATATAAATATGTAAGAAAGCGATTGCAGCTAATTTATTATGAATATAATTACAAAGAACTCTTACGGAAGCCCGACGAAGAACTGTAACTCATTCAGCAATGAATGAGATGATGGTTCGAGGGAAAGCCAACCCCAGAATATGGTGGCAGTGTGGTCGGACACGGTGAGTCGGACACGGTAAGTTGTCGCCAGACTAATAATGTCCGTCATATCCATTCTGTTATCCGCCGTCTGACGGACAACCTTTTAACAGACTGTGCGTGGAATAATATCTTTGTGCCCTTCTTCTGTGGTAGTCGCTCTTCCCACCCCATAAATGGGCTTGATCCCCTCCCCCCACACACACACAAGTGAATTTTCGTGGGCTGTGAAAATGTCCCAAAACTGTTTCAGCTCCTTGACAGCACAGTGACCAGTGCTGTGATGACAAATAATACATAATAACAATTGACCATTCTTATTATTCCCCATTTTCATTTCCCCATGCGGATCTCTTGGAGACAAAGTCACAACCAAAATGCAGGGATTTAGTAAGTTCATTTCCAGTATCCAAGTATGTTAAGTGTCGTAATTTGTAAGGTAAACTGGAACAGTTACAGACCCAGAACAATTATAGTCACAATAGTGTTGAAAAGAGTTAAGTTCTGCACACCAATGTACACTGAGGCGATAATTGTACCAGCGCTATAATTGTACCACATTATCGTAACATGTTTTCAAGGCGAATCATTCATTATCATACTTTACCTGGGAATCGTTGCCTGAAGTCTTCCCGGATACGATCAACTTGCTTGGAGACGAAAGCTGCCCTTTGGCCGCTTGGGACCTTTATTAAGACGTGTATGATTGCGGCCATCATCAACATAATCAATATGAAGAAGAACGCCATGATGAAGCGCTTACCCATTATGGTTAACCGTGCAACTCTGAAAGTGCAGAAGCGAATTAGTAGGATTTGAATCTGAATTTGAATAATTTGAATGTCTCTTTCTGTCACTTCTTTGACATCGCTGCATGTAAGTCACTCTCCAAATGTGCTCGTATGTGGTGTGGTGATAATGCGCCTCTTGATTCGTTACAACGAAAAGTACGTGTACATGTTTAATGCGTCTTCAAAAAAGCATTGGCTTCCAGGTAAAGCCCCATTTTAAATTACTTTCACCAGAAGCAGCGCAGCCTAGGATTTGCTGTTGAAACCAATTCACAGCAAAATAGTCCCGACGACAAAGTCACAACCGTGTTCCATACCCGCTGTCTCCATTCTCCTCGGCGCCAAAATAGCTCGACGATGCCGTCACTCTCGTCCTATCGACAATGTCACAATCTGTGGAGGTGCAATATTGGTCTGTGCCGCGATAACAAGCCTGCTAGGGCCGACCGGTCTGATAGTGTGTTGTGTGTTGTGACATTGTCCCCAATACAGCAGTTTTTAGCAACGGTACGAGCCTATACGGGTAGTTCAACAGCAACTCCTGGGCTGCCTGCATTTTCACTGACGGGAGCCTAGTAGAGTGTTATGATGTCTTGTCATCGTCTAGGGAGAGTTTTCTCGCCCAATCCTGTTCCCTGGAGGAGTCCTAGAGGTGATGAGCGATACCCGCAATGTGAACTTTTGCAACATGACCCGGTTGTTCAAAACAAGTACATCATTAATTTGGCGTGAGCTTTACCCTCGGGCTTTAAAGAACTTGGTGTGTTATATCAGTTGGCATAAACGTAACGCCAAAGTAACGCTTACGACTAGCTTGATTTGAACAGCTTGGTTTAATAAAGTTTTTGTGATTGTAATTGTGCCCTTGATAACAAAACATCCTCAATGAAGACAGTGGATAACTATTTATCGAATCGCAGATAAGGATCTCAGATGATTGCTCGTGCCTCGGCGATCCTCCTCTTCGAGATGCAAACTTCTGTAAAAAGACGCGGGTACAGTCCCACAAAGCACCAACCTGAAATCACGGACAAAGGTATACTTACCTCATGATTCTATATTCCAAACGTCTGCTTTCTGAATATGCTATATTAGAATATAGTAACTTCCCTATCACAGACTGCAGACACAACTCAACACCTTTGTCACGAATGCAGGGTCACATGTGTTGAATCTAAGTCGATTGGCTGTATCATATTGTCCGATTATCGACTGGATGTCTTTGGTTCTTGTAACATATGTTTAAACTCAAACCATATGTTTTAGAGACAAAACATAATTGATTTTCAGATGTCACAATAAACATATGTTCTCAGCAACCTGTGATGCATACACTACACGGATTTTTGATGAGCTGACTGTCTTCGGATGTGATATGACTTGTGACCCAAATCGCCACCTCGGTGGTGACTGTCTTCAAGTGAGATGCGTCGCCTTCACTGTTATATTGATAAACTGACTGTCTTCGGATGAGATGTGACTTGTATCCCAATCTACCCAAAGGTTGTGACGACCTCCAAGCGAAAAGCGTCACCTACACCGATAATTCATCAACTGAATGTGTTCAGAGATGGTGACTGCCTCAAAGCGAGAGACGTCACTAAACTGAGTATTCATGAATAATATCTAATGACCGACAGACTGTCATGAGAGTTGTTGTGACTTGTAGCCCAAACAGCGAGGTGCGTGTTGATGTGACTTGCATTGCATGCAGCCCAAATAAATTGTGACTGTTTACAAGCGAGGTGCGTTACCTACACCAATAACTGACTATCTTTTTAGTTGATGTCACTTGCATCTCAATCTCCTCCCTCGAAGATTGTGACTGTCCCAAAGCGAGATGCGTTACCAACGCCAATAATCGACTGACTGTCGTCGAAGATCCTCCAAGATTGTGACTGTCTTCTAGCAAGATGCGTCACTTAACTAAATGTCGACTGTCGTCTTCGAAATAGGTTGATAGCTGGTTTCGACTCTCCATGTATCGACTGCGTACAAGGTAAGACACCTCAGACTCCACCAGCACCGTCCTGAAGAGACTAGGTCTCCTGCGTATAACTAAGTAACCAAATGCCAAGGTGGTGCAGGGTTGTCCCATGATGAAAAGAAGTCAGCACTTAGCCGGAACTAAAGTTACTGAAGACGAAGCAGTTGGGAACTGAAGAAAACGGCCATTGATTTTGTCACAGCTGTGCCCGACCTAATGATATACGCGCCACACGCACTATTGATCAACTGACTGTTTTTGAAGTTGATGTGGACACAACGTCTGGCATTTGGTTGTCAATTGATCGACAACCCAGTCATCGTTTATTGTGAGCGTTCTGCTGCCACCATTTATGTCATCTATAATAGATGTCCTCTAGGTCAGTAAGCGATCTTATCCCCTTCCTGAAAGCTCGGGCTGAGGTCAGTCATTTGAAGCCCACAAATTAGAGGAACCAAATGTGAAGTCATGATCACTATATAATATTAAAATCTTTATTTTAGGAACAATTACAATAACATTACTGTAAAAGATCATAAATTGGGCCTTTGAACAATTACATATCAGACCATGTGTGATCAGTAGTTAATGTAGCATCTGGGGAGTCACTCCTGACGACTTCTGTGGAGCATCCTTGGCCCAAAAAATGCGTGAAAAGGGATTCGTTTTGGTTGCCAAAGCGTGACCCAAGCAAGGCAAATAGACCACCCATCTTTCAGTTAAGCCCCGCCATAAGCCCAGAGGCATACTTCAAAAGGTTGGACTCTTATTTCCAAGGATGCTCTACACATGTGATTGTGGGATGCAGCACTGATCCGTCACATGTACTGGTCTCTATGGATTTTTAGGGCTGAATATCCATGGGCTGTTTTCTTGTGAACATGTGGTGTTGCCTCAATTGTCTCTATAGCATGTTCCCAGGCACCACCAATGGGAATGTCTAACAAGCCAAACAAAGGCTCATCTTGTGTGTGGCATGTGACAAGGTTACAAGGACACACGGAACAAGAGAAAATGCCACAAGCGAGCATTGCATGGATACCCAGCCTAAGAGGTAGCCTGTCTTATGTCTTGATGTCCCTGAATCATTAAACATTTTCCTTACTTGCATCGGAATGCTAATTTTGCAGGTTGTGTTATCACCCCCTATATTACAAATCAGTCTTATGAGGACAAAGTCATAACCAGAATGCCTGGATTAATCACTTTAAAGTAACACATGCACCAAAGGTACACGTAGTATGGAAGAAAAATCCTGACTTTCACGTATAATTTTGATTGTGACACCACTAACAGTGGCACCATCTTGGACACTGAAGGGAGTGCTTGGAGAACTGCAGAGTGTACGGACGAGAGCTTTGTACTGAACTCATAAAACACCGTAACCCAACTTCACACTGTTTTTAAAAAGATTTCCTGCAGTGAACGTATCCTTATTCTGGTTGTGACTTTGTCCTCAAAAGACCTCTTTGTGCCAAAAGGAAATTTACATCTAACATAATCTCTATCTGTGAACAAGGCAATGAAAAAGAAGATTTTTATGTCTTTCTATGACAAAATTGGTCATTGTGCTCAGCTAGGCATATTGTTTAAAGAGCAGGAGGGCTTTTGCTTTGGAATATTTGACTGGGATAAACTCACTTTTACCACATCCTACAAGCTGCTACACATTTTTCTAAACCCGAAAGCAGGCCTTCTGTACAGGTGACCCTCACCAAGCTTATCATGTCGACATAGTGGACCTGGACAGGTGGAAATATACATTGCAAGAGGTAAAACCACGTCTTTACAAAGATATTATAACGAAGACGACTTCATGTATTTAAGTCTTCACTTACCTGAATTTACCATTACATGTATTTCAAAGTTGGTGGGCATTGATTGTAGTAAAGAGAACTCCACTAAAGACTGAAGATTTACCTTTATAACCAACTGTCTATTTACTAGAATATACACATTGCTTTACATGACACACTAGTTAGTTAAAATTCTTTGTCTTGAGACTGTAAAGTGTTTTGATATTCAATTGTTAAATATGTATATACCCGGTAGCCACTATATAGATATTTGTCAAAATACACATTGATCAGAAATACTGAGTTGACGCTAATAAGGCCTATCTGTTACATGCAGGCTTATTATACGTAAGATAATCCTTTTGTACAGGCCCCCTCAACGGACTAAATAGCGTCAATATAGTCTGTAATGCTATGCATCAAAATTTTAGGCAAATTTACAAGCAGTGTACAATGTTAATCATGTAGCTCGATTTCATGAACTATAATAAGCACCTCTAACCCATACCCTAAGCAATAGACTTTTTTTCCCTTTGACTACCCCCGACCTGCAGGGCGGCTCATAAAACGACACCCCTTCAGCACCCCCTGGTCAGCACCACTGACCCACAGAAAGGTACATCCACTTTTCAATCAACATACAGTGCTGCCATCTTCAAGGATGCTTGTACTATACATGCTTTCCACAGTGGATTGCATGGAATGTGGATTGGAAGTTGAAATATGATGGGTTGGAAAGGTGTTTCAAGTAACTTGGAGACCAAAATAGCAGCTAGGGATTAACAGTGAACTCCACTTCCATTCAAGTATTTACAATATTTATCATAATATACAATATAATATAACCTATATATTAAACAGTGTATTGAAAGTTACCAAAGGAGAAAGCGCCTAGATGCCAAGATGCCTGATTTCCCTTCATCCAAATTTTCCTTTACCCATCTAATAGCTATTTTCTTTCTTTTCCATATTCTAAATGTGGCAAATTCTCGTTTATTAAAAGGGTGTGATCAAAAACGAACATTTTTTTCAGATTTGAGAAGGATGCCAAAGATCTCAAAGCACCTTTTACATGATAGCATGAATAACATCAAATTTATGCAACGCCTTCTATAAATGCCTGGCAAATAGAAGACTTAAAGAAGAAACACTGATATCTGGTGGAAGGAGGCCAGACTATGGTAACAGCCCTTAAGGATAAGAAGACATAACAGTATCACAAACACATCGCTTACCTGAACCCAATAATCACAAACGATTACACCCAATCACTTCTACCACATCATTCCATTCCAAGTTTAAGCCACCTTTGATTAACAATAACATTCAAGAACTTGGCCACAAATGGATCAGATTTGACAAGAAACGTGTAGGTAATTATGCAAGACAAGCAAAAAAGTAAGAAGCCGGAGATTGCAAAAATACATGTACATGAAAAATGCTTTTACTCCAGATGATCTCGAAAGAAAACTTGGCGTGCTTATATCTTTTTGGTACCAATAGGTTTCAGAATCAAAGCAGCCAAGGTAAGAGATACTCAGAACCATGGACAGGTTGCTTTCATGGACCACAGTGAAGAGAAGTATACCGAGACCCATTGTACCTATAGTCCATAGTCCATTTCATGAAAATAGGGCACTCAAGATTTTTTTGATCTCATACAGACAATTCAGCATTTGAACCTACTTGCTATGCTTGTAACGTGCCAATTTCTTGTGTAACAAACTACAGTGTCTAAACCGGTACCGGTACTCACAGCTAACAAGCCACTATAAACACAGAGAAACCAACAAACAAAGATGTCTCGTCAAATCGGGTCCATTGCAATGGAGATAAAAATAGTTTTTAAGCCGACACGTAGAAAAATATTTCAAAATGTTCTATTTGTGAAGTTGTCGATTTCCTCTGGAAGCATCCAAGGTATTGAGCAATCAAAACAAACTTCTGGCAGACCTGTACCCACAGTCGGTGGTGGATTTTATCAGTACTCCATGTTCATTTCATTGGCGTTCATCTTTTTGGTCTCGTACATCAGTTTCATAGCCTGAAAGACATGGTTAGGATACATTATCAATAGGAATATACTTATACTTTTTAGTTTATGCCAACTTTGTTCATCATCAGTGGCATCACCTGACAATATTATCTTGATCAACCAAAAAGCTTGGAACGTATTTGTTTTAACATATATTATATAATCAAGACATTGGCTGATATCTATAAAAGACTAGTAAATGCTTTTACTTTAAACTTCATGTACATTTACACTAGCCATCTCTGTAGAAAACTGTAGTAAAAGCATTTACTAGTCTTTATAAACATTAGCCATTAAGGCATACACACCCGCTGCATTGCTGCCAACCACATCATCGACTGTTTCCGGATTTGCATGAGGTCGGGTGCTACCATGGTAACCTTCTGGTCCTCACCACGGCTGTCTCGGTACAGAATACAGATACCAGTTGCCACTGTGTTACCTTATAAAGGCATGAAAAAAGTGTTTAAAGAAAGACGTTTTCTGAGGATGTCAAGTACTGGCACAGATACCAATTGATAAACACTCTAAAGTCTCACTGATATTGCTTCAAACTAATTAGTAATTTTAACTTACTAATAACATACTAATGATGTAACACCACAGTGACTCGACTCCCTGACTATTAGTGCAATTTAGACCCAAGTAGGCCTAAGCCACTCCATTTTCCAACAGCACACAAAGACTTGGAAAAAGGTGAAGTCCTTGAGTGATGTACCTCAACATTACATAACTAGAGTCACATAGAAAATATAAATGAACATCAACATTATGTGTCAGTGACAAAAATGGTATGTACCGTAATGTGCATCAAGTAGATGTCCTCGGTGCAACTGTCACTTGCAAATGATAAGATTTTTTACAAAAAATAAAGATCAAACCAAATGAATATTCACAAATAGTAATACACTCAACAGGTCACAACACCAATGCCTACCTTCTTCAACTGAGCAAATACAAAAAGAAAGGAATCATGAACTAAGCTTCTGCATATATCCTTTGATACCCGATCAGAACACAGCAATTCTAACCGATACTAAATTTCCAAATTAATGAGACCGAATGTCCTCAATTTGAAAAGGCTGATGGTGGGTTGCAATTCGGTGATCCAACACTTGAATTCCTTTAACTCAAGCCTGAATGAGATGAAATTTTCAAGAAATAACTTTTTTTCATCACAACTTTTGAGATGGATTCATCACCTTATGGGTAGGAGATGGGATTTTAACCTCTTTCCGTTCAAGGTGGCACCAGTACAATGAAATGTTATTTCCTACCTTGTGGGTCAATGCCAGATGTCAATATCTGACATGAAGAGATGGACTGAAGTTCTATGGCCTCATGACTTTCACTGCTGGAACCGCTGTCAAACATCACAACCCTGGAATAGTGAGACAATTTAATCAATTCCTCTCAAATTCTATTAAATCCAGTAGCCAGAATATCTGTCTCAAAATGTTGGTATCTAATACACGTATATATGTCCTTTCAAGGCTCCGAGACTGCTCTGTATGTAATTAACAACTTATTTTGATTCACATTGCTGCCAGATATAATGATTTCTGGTATGGTGTAGTCATCAGAAATTGACAACTAACCTGTGATCTGAAGCAAGTTTGCACACGAAAAGTACTTCCTCGTTGGGATCTCTATCCTCGTGTAGTGTACTCATCACTTTGAACTGGGTGCCTACAAAGGAAAGACAAGGCACTGATCACGCTACTAAAATGATTTGAACATCTCTCAAAAGCAACTGGGCTGACAAACATAAAATTCCAGACCCAAGCAAGTCAAAGAGGCTAAACTCAAATACCATATTGGTTCCAGAGAAGATGAATGCAAGGAAAAGGGACTTTAAAACACTCTAGTAGAATCCTCCAATGTCATTTTGTCGACTTCTTGGCTGTATCACACTTACCATTAGTTAATATTTTCAAATGTCTGTCGAAGAATTCATTTTCCTTGTTTGTCATCTGTGCACATTCAATGCACTGTCTGACTGGGTCGATGAAGCACATTCGTGGAAGAGGCAGATTGTTCTTACAGCACGTCCCACAAAAACATTTCCCACACCGCCGACAATGATGCTGAAAATGGTCAAATGGGCAATGTATTTCTATAAACCCCTTAAAAATGTGTTTTCTTTACATCACATTACATCAACAATATTTATTCCTGTATTTAAGCAACGATTCTTTTACTGTCCAAGTCAAAAAAAAACTCGCTTCTTTGCTGTGCATCGCATACCAGTACTGCTATACTCCACTCCTATCCTAGGTTAAGGGACTCATGTAGTGATGGTAACATCTGTTGCAAATACTGACAAGGCGACAACTGGCCCAGAATGTGACCACTCAATGACTCATCATGCTATACTGAGCTGATACTCACCCGGCGCCTCATAAAATCAAACCGCCCTTTACACTTCATGCATTGCGAGCACTGGAAAAAAGATCAAGGAAAGGTAAGTATCATCAGAATAGATGGATCTGACAAATATTGTTTGGGACTCGGAAGACTCACGACTGGGTGCAGTACATTACTACATACAACATGTAGGCCTACAATCATGTACATTGAGCCTGTACTCCCAGACCACACTCCCCTTTTATTTTGAAGACCAAATTAGGAAGTCTGTTTATGAATGTTTCTTTTGGCATTAGGAGCTTGATTTTGTATGTGCTCCTTACTTCATTGTCTGGTACCCATGTAGGCTCATTTAGAACAAATGGACTTCGATATTCATCGTTTGTAGACACGATTTTCAGTCCGCTTTTGGACCGAACAAGTTTCTTGTCTCCCGAAGCCATGTTTGTTTTGATCAGCTGGCTTCATTACGAGGCTTGGGGACCATCCAATATTTCAAAAATTTAATATTTAAGGACTTGTTTTTCATGCAATAATAAACAGTGTTTTGAGTGAGTAGTTCTAGTAATCAAAACTATTTTATTGATTTGTGTGGAGCAAATTTGGTTTATAGTACCTATTTCTCAGAAACTAATTCACTACAAGGTTACAAAAACTTATGCTCCCTGTAATAATTCAAGATGGCAGCCTCCATGAAAAACCAACTTGGGGAAAAAATGGGCTAGTTTTTGGCTTCTAAATACTAATTTGAGAGATGAATCTCAACAACATGTAGCTAACTTGACTTCTAAAGGAATCCACCAAGTAAAGATGTTCGAAATAGTGCCGAAAGAGATCAGGAAATACCAAATTTGCCCATATACTCTGGTGTTCATCAGTGACAGTAGTGTCTGTCACTAGTGTCAGTGAATTCACTGAAGGAATGAAAATGACAGTTCTCGAAAAAACGGTGCACAATGCACCACTATTGGCATTGATGCATGCACTGACAAATGGAGTTGGACATCATTGTCAGAGTCTCCTGTTAGCTTTAACTCTCGCTTTATCGTTGGTGACTGGTTATTCCAATGGTGACCCTGATAGTGATGCATTATCTACCAAAATGCCAAGTCGCAAGCCAGGGATGGCCTTTTCCACAACACTGAAGCCACCAAACAGTATTTCAAGTCCTGTGCTAGGTAAGACAGTAGATAGGCTGAAGCTGCCTCCCTACGAAAAGGAAAACATTCTTCTGAGATGTCATCTTGATAATGATATTAAAGATATTATACATAGTCTATACTAATTCAATTTGTCAATCAATAAATCACACTCTCTAAATTCCTCTGTATGAAAGATTAGATTACTTACATGCATGTCCACGTTGAACTTTAATAATGTTCTTTATATTTTGTTCATTTCAGATTGGACATGGATATATGGCAGCCAGCTGTACAACCAATCTTCATGGCTGAAACACAATGTGTCGCATGTCCCAGATAACCCTGGTGCCCGAGGTGGTAGTGCATTCTGGATCGATAGCAAGCATAAACTGTGGATGTTCAGTGGCCTAGGTTTTGATGGTGATAACACAGCAACTGAGGCAAAACTCCTCAGTGACTTTTGGCTGTTTGACACTCCTAACAACACCTGGCGATCTCTGAAACAACAAACAACTGATGGAGTGAGTTTGCCCCCACCACGGAGGCATGCCTCTGCCTGTGGAGTCAGTGGTATCATGTTCGTGATATATGGTGGTCGGGGAAAAGACCAAGTGGTGCTGAATGATACCTGGGTCTACATGTTGCGGAACAGTACGTGGCTTTCCTTGAATGACCAGCTTCTTAAAATTCCATCTGCAAGGTTTGACATGGTGTCCTGGTGTCTGGTCGATAGGTTGATTATTTTTGGGGGTGTGGGCTTGAACAACGAGATCCAGTCAGATGTCTGGCAGTTTACATTCCATAATTTAGCCTGGGAGAAAATAGAGATGAAATTGGAACACTTCACTGATGACGCATATAATCATGTTTACCCTGCGCCTCGTAATGGTGCAGCCTCGTGGGTTGGGCACAATCAGACCATGTATATGTTTGGCGGAAATATCAAGGATGGTGTAAATCCAGATCTCCAGAATTCCTTAGGTTTTGTCTCTGATTTATGGAGACTTGATTATAAAGGTAATGAGTTTACTTGGGTGTACATCAGAGGGTACACCAAGACGCCTTGTGGGCATATGGGCATTTATGGAAAATTTGGACATGGAGAAAACTCTACTATGCCCGGATGCAGAACAGGTGCGACAACTTGGGTAGATGGTAATGGTAATATATATTTAATGGGAGGGAAGGGGGTAGACTCTGTTGCATATGCAAATACCAAGCGCAGTGATAAATTCCTTGCCGATATCTGGCTGTTCGACATAGCCAAACAACAATGGGTGTGGGTTGGAGGGTCGACACATGGCAATAAGGCACCACGCTATGGGACATTGGGTCTACACAATGCAGAGAACACTCCGGGATCAAGATCACATGCCGTGGCCTGGCCCATCCAGTCTGACACTATTTACTTATTTGGAGGTGTACGTACTGTGCAGGGGAATCTAGGGTACATGGATGATCTGTGGAGGCTGTGTATTGGTTCCAAAGAGACAAGTGATCTGGTATTTTTGTTGCCATTTTCTTCGGGCGTTTTGTTTCTTGTATGTTTCTCTGGTGTGATGACCGTAGCCGTTTTGTTTGGTCTGGGTGTGTTCCTAAAGAAATGCATTGATTTGCCTCGCCACAGTCCATCACGCTCTCCTGTTAGGGATTACCACATCAAGTATTCACCACTGAGTAATGACAACTCATTAGAAATGACTTGAACTATTCTAACACTATTATCTGACGTTGATGTTGCTCTAGATCAAAACCATTTGTGTTCACTACTTGTACATGTATGTATCCTTGTAATTTTCGCTGGAATGTGATCAAATGTTTTTTTTACATGAATGTATTAGAACTGAAATGGGGCATGTGTTCAATCTTTTCGTCGTTCAATAAAATACGCATTTTCTGTGTTT
Organism: Lineus longissimus; assembly: GCF_910592395.1. Lineage (NCBI taxonomy): Eukaryota > Metazoa > Nemertea > Pilidiophora > Heteronemertea > Lineidae > Lineus > Lineus longissimus. The sequence continues at coordinate 19,645,413 of NC_088310.1, read as the reverse complement.
GTTGTCATCGTAACTTCTCACCTCGGTATTTAACTTTTATTTGTTTTTTTATGTCCCATCAAAAATGTTCCTTCTTGTTAATGTTTTTGCTTTTATCTTGATGACGGTGGGATGGGGTGGGGGTAGGTGTATGTACTTATATCCTTGGCACACTAATCAGACTAATTGAATTTACATGTCATCATTCATTGTTGTACATGCTTTGGAATTTAGCAATGTTAATGTAAATTGTACAGTTTATTGTATATTTGGCACAATGTCTACTTATAGTGTCATCTCCATTGAAACTATGTTAATACCACCCTATTGCATTTGTATTGTACTGTATTGTCTCTGAAGGTGTTTTTTTGTCGAGCATAATAAATCTGGTAATAAAAAATGAAAATGAAGCTATGTCTTGTACCTTGTCTTATGCTTTTGTACCGTTCCGAAACATAGGTTGTCAAAATAATAAGGCGATTGTACTAAAGAAAGCTTTTGTCCTCTTCAAACTCACTGACTTTGATGTCTTGTTCAGTCAATAAAGACAACAGCACAACAATTTTACAAGTGCATCTTCTGTGACAGATGATGCACTTGCACAGGAGGTGGAGAATTATAAGAGAAAGACACTGTATGACCTATGGAATGGTGTTAGACATAAAATATCTTGGAAGGACAAGACTCCAGACACTTGGATGACCTTGATTTCGACTCGAGATTTGGCTCGCAAATACTGTTCTTGGCTTAGTGACTACATGTTTGGCAAGGGTTACAGTCCATTGCAAGCTACTCATGTGCACACTCGGTTGGGCCTTTTGCATGCCCTGGCAGACACCAGGTACACGGAGCCTCTGTTCTACGTCTCCTTTGAAGGATGTCCAAGTCAATAAGTGTAAAAACAATAAAATAAGAGAGAGGATATAAATACAATATCATATTTTGATAAATGTTTATTATATGTACAACACAACTATACACTTAGTTTCCATTTTCGGAAACGCCTAAACATTCTCACAACATTAAGGCTGCAGTTTGGTTTCAAAGTAGATTGTGGTGCCCATAATGCAGAGGTGTCATAGTTAATGACCGCAACCTTGACGGCAGGATGATGATTCAAAATTTAGTCATGTTGTCACGCCATCTTAGTGAACTGATTTTAAAGAGGCTACATTATGTATGTACATGTAGATAGGAAGCATCATCATTTTGCAATCGGGCAAATTAACAAGCTAGGGCTTTTGCTGCGTTAAGTAAGGAGGCGGGGTAGCAAGAGTTACTGCAGGGCCAAAACTAATGCTTGGTTAAAGAGTTCTTCCAAAGACAAACATTCTATCAACAAATATGTACTCTGAAGATGTGTATCTGTGGCATTTCCTCAACTAAACAATGTTATTTTGTTAACGTTTTCGGATGAGTTTTCGCTCTCATTGCTTTGCTATTAGCTTGATTTCTACAAAGCGCACTTCAAATTGATATCTAGCTTCAGTCCCCCATCCCTATTTCAGCTACACGTAATGACCAGAGACTCTCCTGAAAAACACTGATATATAAGCAGAAGAGAAAATTCTTTGCATGCAATTTCAGCTCACCCACATCCATCACATCATACACGATGTAGAATAGTTGGCTGGCTCCCTGCTGCAATTTTTAGTCTCTAATAACATTGTCACAGCTAATTTACATTTGAATGGGAGCCCCATGCTGCCCATTTCGGTGTTTTTCAGGAATGTTCATGGCGAGTGAAGTGAGGAATGGATTATAGATGGGCGACTTGGCTAAAGAAATGAGAGTAAAAACTTTCATTCATCAAAAACCTGCAAAAAGCTATAGTGCAAGCCCATAAGTGCCTCGCTTTAGTCCTTCAATGTCTTGAGCTATTCAGTATAGTGTGGTAAGTGAAAGAAGACTCCAGAACGACCCAATTCCCTCGGCCCAACCTCATATGGAAGTTACCGCTTTACTGCTTTAAAGACATCCCCTGAATCTAAAGATTGGTGCACGACCAGTGGCCAACTTAATAATACTTGTATACTTTAGTTTTAGTGTGTAGCAAAGAAAACACAACTTGTTACATTAGATACAGCATCTTTATGAGTGTTGCTAGGGTTTGGCGCACCCCATTTTTATTCTGAACCAAAAGATATTCAAATGTTGACGAAACTGTGTGTGGGTTGGTACCACCTCCCTTTTCTCAGCAACAAGTTGCACATTGGTTGATTAAATTATTCCAATTGCTTATTCAAATACAAAATTGTCTCATTAATTGGGGTATTTCTGATTCTGCAAGTGAAATGTTAGCTGTGTAAACATGATGGTTCTAGAAACATGATAAGAAATCAAAGCATTCTTTATCTTAAACTTGTAAGTCTAAAACTGGCCAAAAGTTTCCAAGACTCTTATGCCTGCAAAGTAATGAGCCCACATTTGGACAAGTTCTAAAGTTTAAAGTATCAGTGGAGCCACCTGTGAAACAGAAAGTAAACAACACATGTCTTTGTTTTATGTACGGACATGCCCAGTTCACTTTCTGTTTCACAGGTGCCCCCCCCCCCCCCCCCCATTGTATCCCCCTACATTGCTCGGCCGAAAACACCAGTTGCTTGGTGATTAACCTCCCCTCCCTTAATGTCAAAATGTGTATCAGGGCTAAAAATACAAATTAGATATGCATGAAGTATTCAGTTTTTTCAATACGTGCATTAAGTGTAAGTGTCCAAAGTGGTCTGACTGGACCATTGGCGAAATCGGCCCCATTTTCATTGTACAGCCAGACCCTAACCCAAGTTGACATTACAAAAAGAACATAACAGTAAACCAAAGAGTGGTAACAACAAAGATGAAGACAATGGTGACAACATAGAGTTGTTTCAGATGAAGTTTACATAGAAGTTATCTTTTCATGTGACACGATTCCTCTTAACTTGGTCTGTCTACATAATTATGTTTGTTCCTTGATTTGAACATGACCCATTAAAACTGACTCAAGAATGGAGCCTGCACTTAGAAAATCACTAGTTCATTCTTCTGTTATGGGTAAACTGGCCTCCTTAGCCCAGGTTGGCAACCAATCTACAAGATGAAACTCTTCAAACCCGAGGAGATGTCACTCATTAGCTTGAATAAGCCCAACCACTTAAGCATGTTAAGACGGATGACCCCAGCCGACCCAGCGTTCGCGAAATGTGGTGTCAACGTATCGCAGATGTCACCATTTTCCTGTTCACACGTGAACCATGTAATGTGAAAAGTGAATTTCTATGTAAACCCAGTCTAACACCAGGTCTGCTAACAAAAACATTACAATTAACAGAAATTCTGGATTAACTTTCAAGATGCGTCATTTATACATGGCCATGGGAGATCAGACTTGAACATGATCAAAGAGGGGAACCTCCACAGATGGGTTGTTCAAAACTGCAATGAAATACCTTGGTGCCCAGTTCACCCCTCTACTTGACTGAAATGAACTGAAGGGAAGTTTGTGACTTACATGTTACTTATGACCTATTACTTAAAAAAAGGTCTCTGATGTGACCAAAAACTCGTCCTTTTATGAATTTTCATGTCACCTGCTTCGAACAATCATTCCATTGTTACAGCTTCATGCAGCTCTTAAAAGAGGTTGTGGCACTCAACCACACCTGCCATCTCTTTTAAGAACAAAATGAGAACCACTTTCACATCAATCTGTTGCGGCTGTGACCATGATTTAACTTCTTCACGTATTTGAGTCTATAGAGTAACAGGTAGGTAAGATCTCTAGAAGTTTGCCTGCCAAGCTCGTAAAACGTAATGAGAAATGAATGGTGTAAACTAATATTCCTTTGATGGCAGCGCTGTATTGTGTCATTTTACAACAGAATACAACATATCCATCCAGTGTTCCAACGGAACGGGTAGTGATCCACTACAAGTTTAATTTCTCTGTACATTGAACAAGCTGAAGCATCTTGCATTGTAGGAACAATCCGGCATCTATGGTAAACAGGAATAAAGACTTAAAGATGAGGACAGTACAGGAATTTGTTTATATTGAGGCCAGCAGGAAAACCTAGTGTACACAATTCCTACAGGCAGCACCAACAGACCAAACCTTGTAGCCTTTTTGATGCCTACGCCGTAAAACTTCATTGTATTTTCTTGAGCTCGGGCAAATAGAAATAAACATTGCCGGAGTGCAGTGAGTTATTGTACCTGCAAATTTGCTGAAACTTGGCATGTTAGTCTAGACAACGGTACTGTTGAAATTTGAATTCATTAGATATTTACACAATTGAACACATTTAAGTTCAATTTTCTTCAAATTTTTGAATGAACAGATTAGGACTTTAAAACTGAGGGGCAGGAGGATAACGTACCAGGATGGATAAAGTGCCCAACTGACATGGATGCAGTGGGACACTTGTATAAAGGCTATCTTAAACCTGTAGCATTACAAAAAGACAGTATTTAACATGTTCAAGTGATCATTTTCACATACATAATACCATTAAACTTATTTCATGTGAGCTGTGTTGGGGCAGTGCATCTCCCGAGATAAAATAACACCGGATTGTAGGAGATTCACTGCCCAGACAGAACCACTGCATGAAACTAATCATGTATCAAAATGTATCAAAGCGATACATCAACTTAAAACTAAACATCATTCCTAACCAACAATTCCAAGTCATGAGGTGAAAAATCTATCTGATCGTTGTAAAGTTCTGGACACAGATCCTTCAGGACAACTTCATGTAGATTGTTTGCCAATTTACAAACACCATTTTCCTACACTGTCAGCAGCGCTTAATATTTGAGTCGTTCAACCATCACTTTAACCCCCCCTGTTAGGATTTTTATGCTTCATGTACGAGCTTCTTGTCAATGTATTCTGTAAATAATTCGAAGCAGACAGTATCCCAAATATAGAGCGCTAAACAGATTATCTGCCAAAATTGCAGTGACGCACTGAACTAAGCATTAAAACTAAACCTGAACTCATTTTTAGTCCAGATACATTTAGTAGAATAGTGTTCAATCTTTAAGTATAATTTTAGTCATGTGATGTCACTGTAGTTTTAGCCGAGGCAGCACTACTCATATTAGCACTTTTTAACGCATGGCCGCAAACTAACAAATGACCTGGAGCTACGATTCATATCTCTTCAAAGATTACTGTAAACTGGGTAATGTGTGCGCTGACTTTTGCGATTTTGGAGGCAAATTAAAACAAAAATCTCATCTCTAATGCATTAACCATTGAATTTCTGCAACAAACACAGAATAAAGTCCTCGCCAAATGAAAAATGAGCCAATTCGCAAACTTTTGGCATTGCAAACATTACCCGGTTTGTTCTGATTTTATTGAACAATTGTTGAGACCTTATGAAATGTGCCAAGGAAAACTTATTCAAATGGTTAAGAAAGCCCATTTACTGCCGACAGCAGTCACCATCTTGGATTTCAGGCCATGATGGTATAGGACGAAGGCAGTGTGAGGCTTCGGCCAGCCAAGCAAGCACTTGACGTCAACATGTTGTGTTGGCCCAGGTGCACAAGAGGACCTACATTATTAAAGTAAAACCTCTTTCTGCCGCGGCCCATAGCATGTTCAACATGACTACAGCTAAAATTCAGTGAGAAATTGTAAAGACCTTCTTTATTTACAATTATGTATTTGAAATAATCGAATCGGCCAAATCACCTGTAGACACATTTCAATATCATTTTCAATAAATTCAAAAAATTCTAGCAAGGTTTTTGTAAAATTAACTTATATCAAACATCCCAACTTCAGTTTGTGTCATCACATCACATTGAATGTCTGGTCAAATAATTTCATTTTACTTTGTGTAACACTCCCCCTGTTGACAATGCTGTACATCCAACTCCCAGTACGAGCATACATGTACACGTAGCTAAGTGACCTGATAAGTATTTTGCAGTTCAACATGCAGCCCGATTATCTTGACCCACCTCCAACCCCTAGTCTTGTTTGACCCTTTAAAAGCTTCACACTAAATCTTGCCCCTAAATAAAAACCTGGAAATTTGCAAAAACCTCCGAATTACATCTTTATTACTGATTTCATAGACCTGAAGTCCTAGTTTGACCAACTGGAGGCACAGTGTTGGTACGTCATCGAGGAAATCTTCCACAATCTACCAAATGTCCGCATTCTTCTACACATTGCTTTAGCTTTTGCTGCATGTTGAACCATACACTGTGTCCACACACACATTAATAACATAAATGTAAAGAGCGTGTAGTAATACTGTGATCTCAACGACGGAGAGGCTCTAGCACATACGTGCAGTATGAGGTAAACAAATGGCTGGATCCGAGCAGATGCGCATATTCCATCAAACCCCTACAGCACAGAAACAATGGAAGCAACAAATCAACACTTCACTATCTCCGTTGAACACGGTCTTGTGTTAATTTATAAGTCTTGGGTGGAACTTTAGGGATGCGTTCAGAGCCATCCCCGTTTATACTAAGGTGGTCTCGGTCAGAGTTCCTCCTAGGTAAAGTCGAACTAGATGGCTGTGTTTGTCTAGGTAATGACATACTGTTTGCTCTGGGGAGCGTGCCATGACTAAACTCACGACGTGGTGGCACAGGGGGTGCTGGCTCAACACAGTCCCGCGATGAAGCGTCTCTCGGCGGGACTGCAGGCGGTAATCCAATTCCACCCAAACTTGGCAATATATCCCCTGCGGAGGATTCCCGTTTCTTCCTTGGGGGTACCGGAGGGGGTTCCACATACTCTGATTGGATAGTACTTGTGGAACCGTAACCGCTGCTTGCCGAATCATTTAGACTCCTCAAGACTAATGGTGGCCCGTGGTTTAAACTCAATGATGATGTTAGCGTATTGGTGCTGGCGATGCTCATACTGCTTCCACCATAGCTTGAACCAGGTCCTGAAACAGAAACGTTACAAATATTCAAACACATTTTCGCCAATGAGGATGCCGTTAGAGCTAAAATTTACCCCCTAACCTCCAGCCAAAGCGCCCTCCCGGTCATGGTAAGAGTACAGCCCTCCGCAAATGGGGTGTAAATTCTTTAAACATACCTGGGTTAATTAGAACATTGGCAAAGACACTGTTATCACTTGTTCCTGAATTGGTGTGAGTCGGAGATATTGGTGTGCTCGGCGTTGGAGGAGTGGCACCCCGACTTGAGGCCGCATCAACATCATCGTCGGTCAGTCGTTGGTTGGCAACCTTGCAGTCAGGTAATGGGATTGGATGGCTACGAGTTTGAGTGTGCCGCGTACTTGGTTTGACCCCTGGGGATTTGAGGTTATAATCTGTCTTCCTAGGCTGAAAGAGGCATGCAAATTATGAAACAAAATTCTTGAGGAGGGGTTTCTTGCTGTGGTTTGCCACGGGTATTAGATTATTCTCCTTAGGGACTAGCGTAGCTGGTTCAAGTAGAAGTATCATCAAAAGATGCCAACCGGCTTTTAATTACCAAATAACAGCTGGGGCCATGCACAGTTTCCCCAAGCGGTGACCGACAGCAGAACGAACAGTTCGAATTGGGCCTAAACAACAGTTTAAAGCAATGGTAATTGACTTGTCTCTGTGACAAATGCTTGAGTGGTGTATACTTTTCGGTCTTGACAGATAACACAATTGTCAACACCATGACCATGCGCAACTTTTAAATCTCCCAACTATGTTTACGAGGATATCAAATTGGTTGCGGTTGCTGAGATTGCATGGATAGTCTCAGCATTTGAGATGTCTCAATAATCCAAGGTGTTGTGGGCACAGTGGTTTACTTACAAACTTTGGTGGTTGTTTAAGGTTCCGTGGCTCTATCTCTAATGACTTGTCGTAAATATAATCATTGAATTCCTTCTCTGTCATACCATCAAGTGGATCCAGGTTCTCTATGAAATTCTGCAAGAAGCATTACTCAATATCATGCATAGAAATACGAGACGTTGTGATATTATCGAGATTGGCTGCCAATGCTGAACCATTCAGAAAGCCATGTAGGGGTGTCGTAGATGAGATTTTAGATTTTAGAAGACCCAACAAATACCCCAGTCATGTGTCTGCGGCAACACAAAATAACCCGATTATGAATGTATCCTCCAAAGATGGCCACACTGGGAAAACAAGGGAATGGTACCAGCATCAAAAATCAACACTTTGGAATGAAGATGAAACTCTTCAGAACAACTGCGTACATCAACAAAGGGTCCATTATGAGTGTACTCCAAAGAGAAAGGATTCAGAATTGCACATTCTAGCGCTGAGGACCAAAGAAACATCTCCGACTTACCCTAATGTCACTGTCGGGATTTAGACAATACGGCGTGTTCTGATATTGTTGGATTTCACCAGTGATCTCGGCCACTTTCCTTCGCTTACTGAAGTTAATGATGCCTGGTCTGTTGGACAGAAAATCCAGATTACCTTCTTCGGTCAGCAAAATGTTCGTCAAGTACATTCCTGAAAGGCAGAAGTTCAAAGATGAGTCAATTAGAAAATGGAGTGACAGATTTTGATGCAGTCTAAAGTGTCAAAATGACATCAAAACTCTGACAAAATTGACAACACCTCACTGTCACAACAATGCAGTACAGGCCAGGAAGTAGCAGCCATAGTTTTGCTAATACCCTCCAGCCTGATACTGCCCCTTATTTCAGTTAATGACTCGGCAAGTTTTGCTTTGGCAACCCAAGGTTTGCCTTTCAGCATCTGCACAAACTTTCTGTCATAGTTCAGCGAGTAATTTGCACATACCTAAGAATGGCACACATGGAGGATTGATTGACCTCAGTTTTTCTATGTACTTCTTAAAGTGATCAGCGTTGAGTTCCTTGGCCTCATCAAAAGCCTTGATGAACTTATGAGGCACCTCCTGAAACACAAAATAACAGAAATTAGTAGAACATGACAACTAAGTCAACCTTGGCCATCACAAACTGATTACTGACTTAGTCCTCTTATTGATAATCGGTATGAGGAATAGGCTGGTCAGTCCACTCCTCGGGCCTTAACCTACAATATTCTGCCAACGATATCATGTCTACTCACCTCAAAAGTGTGCTCTAGGCGAAACACTGGAGCAGAGTTGAAAGCACTTACAACCTCTAGCACACCATTGAAATTGTTCAGGTCCTGAAAGACCAGCATGATTTCAAGAATTCGAGACATCACAGCACCACGTTCTTCAATATTCTCAGCTTCTATTATACACTTCTCTAACCAAAATGTGAACTGAAAACAGAAGCCGGAAAATGATTATTTCATTGAAAAAATTAATTCAGTAAAGCCCACAATGATATACTGCAATATGGAATCTTGAAGTAATGATTTTCAGTAAAATTTCATTGGACTCTTACCACTGTCGAATGGTGGATCATCTTGAGTAAGTTTGGCGATTTCTCCATTTTATCTTTCTTGATCCACACACTCCCCACCAACTCCGAAGGCTTGACGGCACGGTACAAGTCAAACTCCAGTAATGTCACCTGGCGGGCAATCTCAATGGGATGAAGCTGAAACACAATGCGTGAATTGTAATATGATTTGCAAACTACTTCAAGTGAAAATTGAGTGTCCCCATTACATAGGCTGTCCAACTCAGAAAGGGGTTCCCCAGGGATGTTTTACCGAACACGAAGAGTGAACACAGAATTTTCCCCAAATTTTTGGTTTAAGCAAGTCATCCTACCGTCATCAAGTCAAACTGGTCCGCCTCCTTGGTTAGATGCCACTCAATAGGTGGCGGGGACTTGATGTGCATCAATTTGATCTCTTCGTTGGCACTTTCTTCCTTCTTCTTGATGTGGCGCATGATTGAGTCTACGCCCTTCTTCATCGCCTTGCCCTTGACCGTGTCCAGGAAAGACAGTAGCATCGCCAGCAGGTCCTTGTCACGTTCAAAGTCATAGAAATGTTTGTCTATCCACTGCCGGAACACATTTAACACCCTTGAATCAAAAACGGAAGAGGTAAGCATAACAACAAGTAATGCAGTGTAGAGTGATCCGTGAAATATTTTTGAAGTTAACCAGTCATTATATGAATTTGACAATTAAAAGACTAATTTGGTACAATAATAAAAGTGGAGCAAACAATCTCTGGTACTTACCTAAATTTGATAGGTTTGCTATAAACCTGTCTGAACCGTTTGAGATCATCACGATTTCTAGCTATCTCCTCATCTTCATCTGCCGGAACAGTCTCAACATGCACCTCCGGGATATTGAATGTACAAACAGTCAAGGAAAGTAATCAAATGCATAAATCACTGACTCAAGCCGATCAACCAATGCCAAATGTCCAAATAGTATTTCAACTGGATTAAGGAGTATTTCAGCAAAATTTTCTGAATTTTGGAGTATTCTAGTGAGTCAAGTCTAGCAGTCAAGAAGTATGATTTTCAAACTTTGCACGAGGAACAATGACATGGCTACATATTTTCGAACTGAAGTGCAAGGCACAAAAGATCAATGCTCCTTGTGCAATGTAGAACATCCCCAACCCTCTGATGGAACCTGTCCACATTTGAAGTTTGCTTCGTAATTATTGTAATTTTGTTTCCAAAATCATTTGACAAAAGGATATCTTTCAATGAGGAGATCGAGCAATTCCTGTGGTGAGCAGAATGACCGGTAAGTCGTGAGGAATGTCCGCACAAAGTTCGGGTCAAAGTACTTATGATATGTTAGTCGTTCAACCAGTTTGAGTAGGGTGCCCCCTCGGATCAGCGGGGCCTCGTAAGCATCACAATTGTCTTCAAAGACGATATTCCCTTCAGTATCATCTTTTGCGAATCTGAAGAAGAATGTAAACATGAATAGATATTTGAAGCGGTTGAGCAGTGGACAATCTAAAGATCTGTGGTATGAATCCTAGTCAAGGCACTTGTAGCAGGAAATGAACAACCCTTAACGAAATGAACAACGCACCTGTACTGCTCTGGGTTTGGCAACTTCAACGGCTGTTGTCTCTCTTCTTCTTGGAGTATACCGTCGAGCATGCGCTCCAACATACTTCTTGTCTGGAGTGAGACTAGTGCCGCCATCCAGTTGTTCTTCTCCTCGGCATTCTTGGCGGACAGGATCATGTTCCCGTGATCACGCGCCTGGATTTCAAATGCATGCTTCAACTCTGCAAGAATCAAAAATATCAAATAAGCAATCAACCTTTAACAATTTTCGGTCATGTGGATACAGGTGCAAGGTGAAACTGTCAAGAAATGTAATTTCCGAGTCATCTCACACTCCAATTTCCATAAGAGGGTTAAAAGGTACCATTTACTGATCCTAATCACTTCCAAATTGAAACGTTGAACTTCTAGACATGAGTTGACTTACCATCAGTATCCTCCTTGTCCACAATCTCCACTTTCCGGACGAGGAACTTCTCTTTTAGCCTGTATTCACCAACCGTTCCTGTCACGGACGACCGCCGTGTGTTTTGTTTACACAAGATGATCAAACCATCAAACAAGAAGACATGGCGTTCCGTTGCTTTCTTCCCCGCATATTTATTCAATAAACCCTCTGGAAAAGCGAAACGATAGTGGTTTATGGTAAATAAGGTTTGACACAGAATGGTGGTAAAAGCCTTTGGAGGAGATGTAGATGACTTGCATGACGCACTGGCAACGACATTAGAAAATGAAACAGAGCCACGTCACTTGTGACATCTGGTGGAGATCCATCATTCCACCGAATGTCACAAGTGACATGACTGTTGCATTTCATAATGCTGTCTGTCATTACGCCATGCAAGTCATTTATAATGTATGTCCAGAGGAAGGGCCACTGGATAGGTTTTTGCTTGGCCTGGGAAAGGCACTAGGTGCGAGGAAGCTCTATTTCAAGTCTGTCTCGAAGGACGAGCTTCAAGTCCTATTATAAAGAGTTCATCCCTTCTGATTCTCAAACAGAGCCTAAAGCAATGACACCATAAACAAACAAATATTGACGAATTGAAGACGCCTTACCCATAATGAACTCATTACAACTCTCCCCGATATGCTTGCCCTCCCATCCGTCAATGGATTTCTGTAATTCGTTCATTTTTGTCAGTGCGGCCGGTCGGCCCATATGATTGTGAAACGATAACGAGGTCTCTGCAGGACGTTTCTTGGGCAGCCCTGTACACCGCCGTTCCATGTCTGATTTGAGTTGTTGCAATGCCCCATATGCCTCCATCAGACTGAATTTATCATCTTCATTCGACGTCGTATCCATCAATAACTGAAAAGAGGATAATTATACATGGCAATTAGCAATTTTATTTTCAACTAATATCCTCTACGTACTCGAGGATAATCAGCACAATTGTTCAGTAATTCCACCCCAGAGTGTCCCAGTCATTGCTCTGGCATCCATTTGAGTCAAAATAATTTCATGTTTAAAGTACATTCACAAATCATCATATTCCAGTTTGCAAATACAACCGTTTGTCCAGTTAACAGGTTCACAACATCAACCACCCTGCCAAGTAAGCACAAGGAAAGCTTTTTTAAGTATTTGTTTTAGAAAGGATGCGACTGTCTAGCATTTTCCAGCAAGGTGTCTATAGCAATCAAGTTTATAATATACACACCTTAATCACATCCAGGTAATGGAAACAATGATATATAGGACCCAGAAGAAGTTTTGGCAGCACATACTTTACAGCATCTTTAAAACCCTGACCAGAAGTCTGAAAAAGAATAAAAAGACTTTGTTTACAAATTGTCATCAAAGAAGGAAAGATTATTCCAAGTTCAAAATCCTGTCTCTGCTTGACCACGGGTTATAAATGGAAGATTTCAAAGAAGTTTAGGCACTGACCAATCAAGCACTTCACCTTGAACAAAGGGCCACAGTGGCTAATTGCATTGCCTGAAGTGTTTTTATGAAAAAGTTCATAATGATGGCCATTTGATCAATACATGTTGTCCCTTATCTTTTGCAGTTTGCCTGTCAGAAATAAACCATCATCTCATGCATTACATTAAGAGCGTCAAATTACCTGTAATACTTTTGTTACATCATCCCGCAGCAGAAGTACGTTCAATCTCTCTCGACTGTATGGCTTCAGCATATCCTCAGCAAATTTGACATAGATATCAAACTCCTCGCCCTGAAAACAGTCAAGATATTTTCAACTGAACTGCGCAAATAAAGATCCTGGGACGTCTGTGCATATTGCAATGTTTCCATATCCAAAAAGAGAGCTCCCTGGAAATTGCTACAAGTCACAGGCAGCCGCTTTAGTGGCCCAAACTGTCACTAGGGTATGGCATGTTGTGACAGGCTCAATTTTGGCCGAGCGTTTGACGAGTGCCTCCAAATATGTGCGCAAAATTCCAAAAAAGAATGACACGAGGAAGCCTGACTAATGTTTAGACAAGCAGCAGCTCAAAACAAACAGACTGATCCATGAGCACTAAAAGTTCCAAAAGCGAAATTTCATATTATTCTGCACCCGACCTACCTCAGCCAACTCCTCAAAGCAAGCTCCAATCAGTGGCACCTCACTCTCCTCCGTCATTTCAATAGTGTCCTCTAATGAACTCACCAAGTTCAAGGTCAGTCGTCGAATGTCTAACACATTACTATAGATCACTTCGAGGTCTTTAGACCGCGGAAATAGTTTAGCAAAAGGCTGACGGAATACTTTTATAATCATATTTAAGTCTCTAATATACTGGTCTTCCTCTAGAACCAAATCCTTGACCATTTCCTCGTAAGTGAGCGAGACTCGTCGTTGTGGCTCCTCCGTCAGACTGAGTGACACCTCATCCCCAGGTGAGAACATTTCCATGAGCACCTGAAGTGAAACAAGTATACATCACATTAAAACTATGATCATTATATCTATGAAAAAATGGCTCTGGTTGATTTTGTTGGTTCTATTGGCTCATCATAGACGAGTCCTGCAAATTTTGGAGGATAGTGATTTGTTTTGTGTGGGCCCCAGTGAAACTTTAGTTCTTCATTTCATGATGATGAAGGACCAGATACTTCTGACGAACTTGACTGATGTTTCTTTATAGTATCCTCGACGTCATGTCATCTTGAACAAACCTTTTTCCAAATAACTTTAGTAGATTTCAAACGAAGAATCCACCGCTTGCTAGCAACAGCTGACTTTCTATGGCGCAACATCACAGTGGACAAATGTACAGGCTAAATTCCAGAAGAAGAAGATTCCATGGGTAGATTCCTTTGTCCAACCGATCACAAATATCTTTGGACGTGTCAGATTTGCTTTGGTCAACATCACCGCCGAAAAAAAGAACCTAGCAGTGAAACGGCCCTGTTCTGCAAATTTCAAGGGAATTGACTTATCGAGCCTGTACGCATGTCCACTGTGAACTCAGACCTGCAAGTGGTGGACTGGTGCCCTCAAGCAGGGACCCTCGGCCCCCTATGAACCTCGACCGATGCAAATTGGTCAATTAAATCTTGTTGAAAATCAAAACCACTAAAACTTTTCTTCTAGGAATATTCCCATTGTAACATCAGCAACTGATTGTAAACAAACACATTTACTCCATGCATGTGTGATGAAACTGACAAGGCTGTGGTTGAAACTCAATTCCTCTTCTTGGAATGTGGGAGCTACTAAGATAAGGAAATTGAAAAGCCTATGCCCCATGACTCTGAATGACAGATTCTCAGAATCCAAGATCAAAGGGGACGCTTAAAATCTACTTAGCCCTGGAATCAATGCAATGGCATGTGACTTTACTCCTACTGCTAATACTTGGAAATCATTACTTTTTTTATCCCGAAGGTTTTTCTCAAGAATAAGTGCAAAAATAACATCACACTACAAAAGCATATCTCGAGATCAAAGTAAAGTATGTTGAAATGTCAAATAAACACACAATAGTTTGAAATCAACGCACTGGCCTAATTGCTGTGGGCATTTACCAAGTAATGGAAAAACCTGGATTGCAAATTTCAGGGAGTGTGGAGATACTTTTAAGATGCATCTTGTTTTCAAGGACTTTGGCGGCGATTTCATTTAATCCAGATGCAGATGTGCACTGTACAGAAATAACATGTACAACAGCATGTCGGTTCATAAGAAAGCAGGAATGGACCGAAACGGACCAAAACGGGCCGGAACGGAGTTAAAATTTGCCGAAACGGAGCTTCTATCACGATGGAAAAGAAGTCTGATCTTCATTATATGAACATAATTTATAATTCAGAGGCCCTATCTTGCCTATAGATGCCATTTAAAACCACTAGAAGCTCCGTTTCGGCAAATTTTAACTCCGTTCCGGCCCAATCCGGCCCGTTTTGGTCCGTTTCAGTCCGTTCCTGCTTTCTTACGCACCCCAGCATGTGGGGAAAGCGAGAGAGAATGAGGAGGCACAAAAGACTCAAATGATTAACCGATGTATCAACCATTCAATATGGACAATGTATATGCAAAATCTCACTTTTCCATCAGAAATATTTCTGCCAACAATGTGACACACCAAAAGAAGACAATGAAAAAATTGGGCAAATCGATAATCACCTTGCGCAAAGCTACCCTTGCAAACTTGAGTAGTCCAAAGATGAGCAGTCCAATTGTCATTGTTCCAATTAGTAGAACAAATTCTCTTTAAGTCTCATGCCTTGAAACTGCATGACCAGGGTGAAGCACGTGGAGGTGACCCCAGAATGAAACTGATCAGAGATCATAAGATTGCTTTGTGTATGCTATGGTCCTAATAGTACATCGGTCAATTACAGGCCACAGAGTTCAATTTGACCTGCCCTGGATGATCACAGCTGTCACCTCAGTTTTCACACCTTCTGTGAGCAAGGCACTAATTGTGGTGCATTGCTACAACTACGAGGGTCTCTTCAGCCCGAGCTAACATACAATGGGAAAACAATGAAAAGAATGGGATTCACTGAAGTCAGACTCCAAGCCAGCATGTTTTATAATTTGTTGTAAAAAGTTATGCAAACATGACCCTTTTTGGCGGATGTTTGAAAATTAGCACAGATGGGCGCAAACCATGACATGGTTGAGGCAGAAACTCAAAACTTGAATTTTTCATAGTTCTACCACTGCTCCTTGAAGTGGTAGTGTGTGTTGTTGCAGCATCCTTTCCAGAATAATTATGGCCATTTTGAAGTGAGCATGGTGTTTACGGGTAGAAGTCATTATACACACCTTGTCTGCATTCATGGCCACCTTGATGTCCTGACATGAGATCTCTGTGTGGCGAATATTCTTCACATAGTTACCAGTCAGCTGTAACAAAAGACGAAAATGCAATTCAGAGTTAACCTGACATAACAAGAAAGCTATGGTAAACATGTCTGTTGCCAACAAAATGTGCCACAACTCCCTGCCTTAACCATGGCATGAATCTCTATCTAGCGATCTACAGAGATGATTTGGTGCCTCCGCACTTTCATTTTTACGATTTATTCCATCCAGCCTCTGCTTTCTTTCCAAGAGAATGTCATCAATGCATGGACTTCTAAAAAGGTGGTTTTCAAGTTCAGAATCAGAGTCAGACCAGGGAGGTTAGAAATCATCAACAAAGCCAGGAACAAGTCTGTAGACCTAAACTGACCTCTACTCATAAGTTCATTCTTTCTAGTCTTTAGTGTGGATATTCTTGCAGGAGTAACCTGGCACCTCGGGAAGATCAATACCCTGGAGCCCAGGGAGGTAGAGACACCTGAGGAAGATGATTCACACCTGGCAAGGCCAAGTGTGCCAAGGGACAAAGGTTCACAACCGCCAGAACAAGGGAATACAACATGATGATTCGAGTCATATAAGGCCAGTCAGAATCAATAACATCTGATTTCAGATCGATGGTCAGAATCCATGGTCACCTGCACCAAAAACTCATTGAATGAGTTTTTGCCTGCACTGAACTAAATGACCCTGATGCTCGAACCACCTCAAGTCACCAAAGTGACATCTCCTTACCTTGAGTATATCAGCTGCAATATATTCGAGGACAGCCACAATGTACAGCGACACCTGCATGTCAATCTTGTAACCAAGCACCTCCTGAAACAAACAAAAACAAGCAATTAATATTTTGAGAAGTTGAATGATGTGTTTATCATACAAAATTGATTCTTGCGTTTCTTGGAGGCGACAAGCACACATTATCTTGGAGGTGTGGTTTCTATCTGACACTGCCCTACTGCCCAGTGATGTGGTTTTTGGCCAGAGTAGGTGTCTGTCCAATGGATAGCATTTCCCCCTAAAAGACAGTGCCAACATTTTCACATCGGACTACTTCATATGATCAATCAGACACTTGTGCATTTATTGGCACTGATTGTTTTCTTTACAATGTAGTTTGAATTCAGACCCGTCTACGACTGTTTATAGCAAAATCCATGTAAAACTCAAACAAGTGACCATCTCAGAGATGAACTGAAATGAACGCTACCTTTACAAGGAGGGGGTGGATCTTATCAACTGGCAGCACCAACGGAGCCTTCTTCTTGCCTTTCTCCAGGGCATTCTGCGCGTCCCCAATCGCCCACTTATCGATGGGGTTAGGGAACGTCTTCTGGACCCTGTCCTCGACATCTTGTACCATGTGAGGCTGGGAGGCGCAGAGCATGCCCAGCAGCTGCAGGATGAGGTGTTCGATATACTCAAGGGCATCGTCCCGGGCTGTCAGGGATGGATGCACCTGGCGCTGAACCTGAAGAGACAATAACAAAAGGTGCATGAACATACAATTACAATGCTTTATGCCCTCAACGAAAGAGAAAAACACAATGCCCGCAGATGATTTGAGAGCAATCGAGCCTTCAGTGAAACACCTTTTTTTTCTTCAAATAAATTCTCAACTCTCATCCCTTGAGATGACTAATGAAAAATTATAGAAAATAAAAAAATAAAAAGTATGAGGAAATTTTTTGGACTTTAAAAGTCACTAGAACAAAAAATTTAAAATGACATCATTCATAGCGAGTTGTGCTTCTGCTGAATCATAAGTTGCCTCACAGAGCCACCTGTCTGTGTTCTCTACATGAGAAGTGAGAATGGAGTGACTCAACTGGAGCAAGGTATAAATAATGCTTTCAATTATCAACAAGGTTAAAAAAGAAAATGCATGTTTTAAGTATAAAGTAAAGTTTCATGTTGTTGAATAAAACAGCAAATTCATTTACGGAATTGAAAATTTCAAACTCAATGACAAATTTTGAGTTACAAATGGCGTAGGTAAGATGATCTTGTGTTGACAGTAACGAAACCAAATGCTTCATATATCAGGAAGTTTGTCTAGTTGGTAACTACAACTACTATTATATACATAGAATAAGTCATCCAGTGGCATACTGCCAAACATCACTCTTTACTCAAGGTGAATCACTAACCACATGTAATTTCTGGACCCGATTTGGAACTTGCATCAGTATGTTGAATCGAAAGTGAGCAGCAATGTCTCAGGATATATTGACTAGTTCATTGCATATATGTTCACTGAAATGAATTTTATCAAAGTTTGACTTTGAAGTGCACTTTAGGTGAATGTATACATAAATTTAGAGTCTAATTACATGCAAACCGAGTGGAATTCTATGAAATATTTCATTTGTCAGCAAAATCTAACATCTTCTAGCTGTGCATTTCCAAACTGAAACTAATGATCATGACATTATAGTTACATTAAAATTATTAAAGGCCACTGATTAGGCCATGTTCATGATGTTTGAAAATAAAAAGAGCGAAAACCAATTTTTCTTGGATGCTGGATACGAATTGAACAAAATTTCAGACAGTCAATTCTGACAATGTGCCAAAATCGACCCGGCTGCTGATGAGAATCATCAATTTATTTGTTTATAGAACCGCATCAAAATCAAAGATGTCTTAAGCCTGGTGGCAAGACAAGTATCTCATCCTAACATGAACTTTATATCAAAGAATCTAATTGAAGAAAAATGCAAACAATGTTCTGATCTAACGCAGAAAGAATTCAAACGATCCACTTACCAAATACCGTGCTGCGGTGCCCCAGCACTGCACAGAGTACCACTGTACTTAATTACAACTCATTTAGTGAAATAAAACAATGCCAATGGGGTCAACCCTATAACCGCGGGGAATTCCCATGCCAGTATGACATCATACTACTAGTATTACTAACTTACGGTCGGCCTCCTACCCCTCACTAAATTCTACATTAAATGTCAAATGAAACATAAAATAATTTGTTTTCGTTTCCAACCTGCACATCCAACACATGACTTTTGTTATTCCGTTTGTGAAATGTACAATTTGTTTTTTACGACACTTCCCAATTATACCTTGCGACATCACCTTTTTTTCTTTTAAGGTAAAAATAACTACCTCATCCCCTCGTGACAGCATCGTAATTAGAATTGTTATTGTCTGATAATACGAAGCATTTACAGTAAAACCTGTATATTGTGGACACCCTTGAGACTTCAGTCATGTGCCAGTGATTTGGTCTCACATGTATGTTCCAACAACAACACACTCCAAGTTGACAAGACTTATTTCAAATGGGAGGAAGGGGGGATTGAGGATCTGTTTACAAAAGAAAAGGTCAGGAAATGCTTGTGATCATTTTTGTTTAAAGCATTTCAACAGCACATCGATGCTGTAGGCTCAGTCATGACAGTGACACTGACAGTCACGAAAAATTTGTTCAGGAGTGAATTTGATCAGTTCACTCCTGAGATGGGTTTGTACAGGAGTGATGTGGCATTTTACTTGAATGAATAGCAATTCAAAAGGTCTGAAATAAAGGTTTTTCTGACTAATAGGGATGCAAAAAATAAGGGGTTTTAACTCTATGCTACCTTTTCAGAATATTGATACATTTAACGGTTGATGTTGTGCACCAAATTACAGAAATGTACATAAAATGTCATGCGGACAGACGACACGGCCATAAGCGCAAATGTCAGAAGTAACCTTACAAGGACATTATCAACTGCATCAATTTTTAGATCCCATTCTCCCATGACCTTTGCAGAACATTGTCATCCTCACTAATTGTGCTTAAAGTTGATCAAGTGGTCTATAACCTGGCTCGCTCATAATGTACTTTTGGCTTTTATGAAATTAATTTCACATTTTGGGGCAATTTATTTGATCACTTTGAGTAATATTTTGATTTGCTGTACATCAGCAGTTGTGCAATCTTCTTGGTCGCACGCGTGAGAAACAAGCTGACATGGCACATTTCCCAATGGGCATGACCAGGCAATATCTGTATATTTTTTAGGACAAAACTTGTCGGGGATTGTGGGGCTCTTGGTAAAACACTTGTATCCATTTCAACTAGTCTTAGAGGGGTACCTGTCCAGTGATGAAAAACCTTTTTTATTGATTCTGAGAGCAATTTCGGCCTGAACCTAAATTCGGCTGAAAAGACCCAGATCTGACATGAGGCCTTAGATAACACACTTTTTACTCATTCAATTGGTCTGGAGTGGGGTCTTAGGTGGTCTGATCTGGGCCCTTTGGCAAGAACCTTTACTCTTCTTATCAAATTGGTCTAATGTGCCCCCTTGGGTGAGACAATTTACCCTCATTTAACAGGCCCGAAGTGGATGCTTGGGTGAGAAACTTTACTTTCGTTCCATTGGTCTGAAGTGAGCCCTTGCGTAAGACACTTTACTTTTTCAATAAGTCCGCTGTGTGCCCTTGGGGCTAAGAAATACTCTGCAATCGGTCTGATGTAGGCCCTTGGAAAAGCCGCTTTACTCTCACTAATAACTGGCTCTGACCACGAACAACAGCAATCCACTCAATCCACTCGCGAGTATTTAAAAGTGCACTGTCATACAAACAACTGCCAGAAGGGACAACTATAGGCCCAGTACCATTTAGTAAATTTAGTGCCACAGGTGTTTTTCTGAATCAGAAGCATGGCTCCATCACCGGTCTTGTTTACTTTTTCTTTGTTTATCAGATTAGAAGTGAGTCAGCATTGGTCATCACAACAAATTGGTAGCCAGCCCCCAGCTTGCTATTAATTGAGAGCAAGGGGAAATGCAAGTAATTTTAGTAGCTTAATTTCACTCTGTTCTATTGAACAGTGTTTCCTATTGGACATGTTGGATATTTTTTAGATATTTTGTCAGGAAGAGGGAGAGAATAATACAATGCCTCCACCAGATAAACAGCACATGCCTTTCGTTAGTAAAAAAATGACACTTTGCAGCGTCTCTCAGTAGGTTTGTGTGGGATGTGGTTTCTTATCATTATAGTATTTTCATGGTCAGCCATGTTGGAGGGCAGAACAATGATATGTTGTGCCCGACTTAGGCGTAATTGAATCAAATGGCGTCATGGTCATTTGGGCTTACTTCCTTTTGTCTGTCCCTCCAGCATGGACGGTGATTACGTCACGTGAAACCACTCTATACAAGTGATCCAACAGCCTCCTGCCACGATCCCATGAAAGTCCCCAACCTCCACTTTTCTCTCACAACATCACATCACTTCTTCCCTTCACCTTCCGTTGGATCACCCTCATTAGGTTTGGTCGTCATTGTGACTACGCGTGATACAAAGGCCAATGTGGGTTTGATATACGGCACCACAAAATCAATAATAGTATACTAAGATAGTCTTGAACTAATTTAAATTTAATCTACAAATGATAAGAAACTTTAGGAATCCTGAAGCACATCTTGGCGGCAAGTTGCTTACTTCATTTGCCAAATCAGCTGAATGGAGTTACCAGAGTTACAAGAAGGCAGCAACAACATGCACCCCATCCATGACCTGGCACAGCTGATCCGTGTGTCCTTATCCTCCTTGATGGATTAGGATTTAGGAAAATAAACAAAAAATATAGGGCCAAATAAAAACATCACTGCATCTAGCAAAAACACAACAAATTCAACTTATGTCTGGGGTAAATACCAGTATCATTGCATGTACAGTATACATATGCATTGGGTAGTACATTGAAAGGTTACATATGATTTTCTGATGTCAACATCGCGATGGAGGTCGCTTCACAAAATCTTACCTTTTGCAGCGGATTGACAAGAAGACCCTTCCATTTCGGTCCATTTTCCTCCGACTCGAAGCTATACAAAGGTCGATCGGCTGCTGCAGTTGCAGAGAACATGATGTATCTTCATTCTATTGCATTGGGATTCACATGATTGACGATCAGAACAATGGGCAGGTAAATATTATGGTCCAAGTTTTTCACCTATCCAGTGTCACACCAGTGTCAGCCATGTTGACTTCCTTAAAATCGACAGGGGTGTACATAGGTCAAGCTCTTCCCAGGGTGACTAGTCCTGTACATGTTGTACACAAAATTATTTATTAGGCGCTTGGGAGAGGTTGGGTAAATGGCAAGTAAGGTTAGTGTACGCATGCGTACACCCTCAATATTTTCTTTAAATCACTATAAATGTAAGATTAAAACAATATAGCACAATCTTTGGTGTTTTTAGCCAATGACAGAAATTTTCTACAGTTCCTGCAAATATCTGGTGCCACTGATCTAATCCATACACCCAAATTAACCATTAAAATAAATGGTATTAGAGAGTACAGAGCCGTCTTAGTTAGTCGAATCACCATAGATGTCAGCAGCGTACGGCGGCTAATTTAAAAATTGTGCAGAACCTTCTTAGTTAGTCAAATCACCATAGATGTCAGCAGCGTACGGCGGCTAATTTAAAAATTGTGCAGAGCCTTCTTGGTTGTCAGCAGCGTACGGCGGCTAATTTAAAAATTGTCCTTTGAGGAACTTAAATTGAGCACCATGGGAATGTGTCATTACAAAGGATGGGCACTGGGCAAAAAATTGAAACCGACATTGTACATGATGCCCCATACAACGCGAAGGACTAGTTGGCAAAGTAGACCAGGACCCAAGGCCAACACCCATATGAGTAACATCCTAAGTCTTATAAGTGCTTTTTCCCCTGGCCTCTTCCCAAAACACCTGGAAAATTGAAAGGAGATCCCCAATACAACCACGTCGTCGAAACTTAAGTAATTGTTTGAGTGCCTACTAGACCCAATCAAACTTTTCAGTTGAGATATCACTATGTGCTGTAAAATCAACCAGGAGCCGTCCTGGCTTTCTAGGTTGGATGGAAGTACCCTAGTAGGGGGTATATTTCACTACTCAATTAACTTGGCTAAAGTCCTATGACTTCGCCGGCGTTAGTGACAAAACTTGATTTGCACAACCTGACATGTCTGAGGACCTTGTGAAAGAAAGAAACTGGTTGGAGTCCGTCAGCTCATAAATAGATCATTTCTGGTTTATCCCATCGAATGCTCGACTAGATTGGATGGTTATTGCCCAGCAGATATCATGCAGACCTACCAGCAGTGTACATTGGTGGGCCTACATTTGGAGTTCAGTGAAGTTTTGCCCTGAAGACTGGCCTCATTGATTCCATGAACAAACATTACCACCACTTCGCATCATATCTCATTATAGTTTATCAAATTCTTATCATAACTACCGATGGCATATGTTGAAATTTCTCACTCATGTTTATAGTGATAAGGTTTTTATAGGCCTCGGCTATTGGCTCTACACATTGACTGGGATAGTTTTTCGCAACATTATGAGGTGTTTAGTTGGTTTAGTGCTTGTCTCAACCCTCGTCTCCGTCTCTACTGGAATGAGTCTTCGCGGCGAAAAAAGACGCGTCCGAAGACAGATTGGCATTTTCCCAGGTAAGCTCGTCAAATAGCGCGCAGTTATCACCACGTTGTTAAACGGCCCTACCATCTCACACTATGGAAGTTACGTACGTGGTCTTATGAGATCCTCCCATATAGCTCAATCTGAAAAAGAGGTGCTCCGTCCTCCCGGGACTGTCCTTTTCGTCGGCGTGTCCTGTACTCTGTCGGCGAAAGCAAGTCTTTGATCCCTCCTAAATTATTAAGACATGCTGTGGGATCGGAGGATGTTTCGTGACTAGGGGCGTATGGAATCATTTCAGTAGTCTATAAGTTTAGGGTGGGCCTACGGCTGTGTTGGAGACATTTTCACAATCTATTAGGTAGCCGGTCAGATCTTTCTGGCTACCCCGGCTGCTAGTATACAAATGACATATTCTCTCTGGCACATGTGTGCAGAGGCGCCGTTCATGTGAATATGAACAGCCCAGCTTAATTGCTGATAAAACAACCGTAAGTCATAAGCATATTAACGCAGACAGACCCTCTCTGTAAACAGGAGACGGAGCAGAGACGTCGCAACCACATGATATCACATGAAACCCTCTATCTGCCGACAATGATACCAGGAATGTCTCGTTGCCATTCAAAAGACATCAGTTTTTCTCTGCCGACAATGGTCTACGAAGTCACAACCATAACTACTTATATATTACCAGGGAACGTCACAACAACTGCAGTATGGCACTCATGACACGAATTGGAAACACTCTTTCTTTGACGATGATGCCAGACATCACAAACGCATCATTGCAACATGGAAAGCACTCATACATTTTGCCGACAATGTTACCAGAGACACCACAACCGTATTGCCACACAGGAAACTCAACCAAAATAAATACTAGAGACATCAATATGGAGGAGATCCTGTCTCTAATCAAATCCTTGAAGGAGACCATGGGCCTTTCTGTGACGAAAATGATACCAGCGACATCACAACCACATCAGTACTGGAGTGTATCTCGTATTAATTATTAGAGACGTCACAACCACATCGGTACTGGAGTGTATCTGGTAACAATTATAAGAGACGTCACAACCACATCCGTACAGGAGTGTATCTGGCGGCAATTTAGAGACGTCACCACATTCGTAGGAGTCGAGGGACACTATCTGCTACAGTGACCAGAGACGTACATCACAACCATATTTTGTTTGTAGGAGACACTCTTTCTGCTGACAACGATACAAGAGACGCCAAAAGTTAATGTTACAACCTGTTTGCCTCCCAGGTTCTTTGCCGAAAATGACCAAGAACGCCACAATCGTATATAGACACTCTCTTTGGCAGTTATACCCTGAACGTCACATAACCATGTCATACTGATGACATACACAAACTGTCAATAAGAATGACAGAGATGTCACAGTCATATTATGCAATACTGGAGACACTATCTGTCGACAATGATACCAGAGAAGCCACAATCCTATTACGACACATACAAGAGACACTCTTCCAATAATATACCTGTGTGGAGATGTCACAACCACTTTTAGCCATACATCTGCTGATTATACCAGAGTCATCACAGCCTACCTATGCCCTACAAGAGGCACATTCTCGGAGACAATGATACACAACCGTCTCATGCCACTGATGAGACACTTTCACTGCCTCAAACATGTCAAGGGATATACCAGAGACAATAACAACCTCGACAGTGGCAGATTCATTAACTATTACTCTCCTAATTGCAGGGACCCTTTGGTGTGGTGCAGGTAATGCTGCATCATCTCAAAATGACCTTGCTACTGGCACAGGCAGAGCTGCTGATATGTGCTGCAGGACACATGACTCGTGTCCAACACAAATCCTCCCATACAAGTTCGATCATGGTATATTCAACCTCAGACCATGGCCAATGTAAGTGTTTACAATTCAGCTAATTCCACTGTAAAGTGCAAGTTGGAGATTCCCATGGGAAGACGGGGAGGGGAAGGGGCAGGGGCTTCAATGCAAGTGTTGGATTGGGTCTAGAGTGGGCTTTAGTTGACAAAAGTATCACCATCTGATTCCTACAATAAAATCAAACGATTGGTCAACCAATCAATCAATTAATCAATCCAGCCAGAAATCAGAGTGCCAGAACATGAAGACAGGTGTTATAGTGATCAAATACCACTGGAGGGATAGTCTAGAGAATAAGAATTCATCCCATATTGGTCTCATGAAGACAAAGTCACAACCAGAAGACCGGGATAAAATTCCTCTCAATTTGGTCTATTGAGGACAAAGTCACAACCAGGATAGGATCGCTTTAATTTTTACGTAATCCTAATAGTATCTCTTTATCATTTCAGCTCCCACTGCAGTTGCGACAACAAGTTCTATGACTGTCTAACTGCCAACAAAGATGCAGTATCCGACAGTGTGGGCACCATGTACTTCAACAAATTACGAGTGCCCTGCTTTGATAATGGCAAGACGACCATGAGGACGTATATCATACAGACAAATCCTGGCCTGAATGATGGCAATGTGATGTAGACAGCGTCAAATCTTGTAATGCACAACCTTAGGCTGTATTTGACTCCCTGTTCTCCACTGGTCAGGAACAAGCCAAGAAGATGGTAAAGCACTCCTTAATCTCGAATGCAATCCGACTCAAGACTGAGATGATGTGAGATTCGGTAGCAAGAACTGCCCAAAGATGCATTCGGGGCAGTTCACCACATGGGAGAACATTGTTCTTTGCACTCGAGCAGGAAGTCGACTACAGCCGAAGTTAATACTCCCATTTACAACGAGTAAAATATTCAAGGAAATTTTCTCAGGCTGAAATTCCCACGCAAGAAATTTTGAACTCTCATCGACTCCAAAAAGATGACCTCAAAGACATTGTATT
Source organism: Lineus longissimus (assembly GCF_910592395.1). Classification (NCBI taxonomy): domain Eukaryota; kingdom Metazoa; phylum Nemertea; class Pilidiophora; order Heteronemertea; family Lineidae; genus Lineus; species Lineus longissimus. The sequence goes on along the minus strand of NC_088310.1, from coordinate 19,618,919 downwards.
ATATACTAACATAATATAATTTTATTCACAGTCATATAATACAAAATATGCAAATTTACAACATTTCCCAAATGAAAAGATTATCTTGAAGCATGGAAAATACATACCGGTATTGTTTCTGGTTATATACGATAAAGGCAATATATTAACATAACAGGCCTCAAAGATAACCAAGTTTCAAATCCATGGGGTATTACCAAGATTCAAGTTCAACTATCTCACACAGCATTCATTAGTCTATATGGCATTTCTAAGCTGTATTTGTACTTAGGTCTCTTTGGCAGTGAATCTCCCCTCATCCTTTTAGAAGGCAGATGACAACAGTTATGTCCCTGTAGAAGGCAGACGACATCAGTTATATGATCCCCCAGTGATTGAAGCTTTCTGAAATCCTCCAATATTATCTAGTATGTAGGACCTGCAATAAATAGTTATATATTTAACACAAATGAACAGCTGTATAATGTTTTTAAATCATTGTGTATTCTGCTGAAGCAGAACAACTTGCAATGCGTAGCCAGTCACAGGATTCCTCACACTGCATGTGAGAGATGGCAAAAAATCAATGGATACAAGTCTTACACTGTAATTATCCAAGCCTCTCTATTTTGGAAACCTCTTCAAGGCACTGGATTACCCAGCCCTGCTATTTCTATCCCAGAAGCTCAAAACTGGTGTATCTTTGGCATTGCTATTGCCAAGCGTGTGCGATGCCTGTATTTTTATTCTTCATCCTTTTTTTCTGATTCACCAACTAAATTGTTAGCCTTGACTTAGTAGGAGAAAATCGCAGCACCTTGCAGCATGATGTAGCACATTAAAATAGCATATCAAGCGAGCAGGTGAAACCTAGAGTTTTCTTCAAATCATGTCATTCTTATTTCTATTGTTTACCCAACATTGTATGATTTTTTAGTGAGATGGAATAAAAGGATGAGAAATTAGTTTTTGATATCATTTTTATAAGCAAAGGACTTCCAAATGAGTTTCAAATATGACGAGGACATTTTAAAAAAAATCACTTGGTACCAGTACCCACTGGGGCTTAAAGACGAATACTCACCATGCTCGCTCCACCATTTCATTGCCTGACCATCGCGGGCTGTAGGGGTAGTCCTTAGAACTCTTCATGTATGGTTTACCGCTATTTTCATGGTATATAGACTGGAACGTGAAGGTAGGCGGGTCTTCTGGAAACTGGGTGGGTACTTCAACTGAAATAGCACATAATCGAAATGACTTATGCTGTAGAAATACAGTTTTCCTGTGAAGCTATCAGCAGAGTATACCATCCTTCAATGTGAAATGGTTTTAAGATCACTGTTGTTCTTTTTCGGAGTAGCAACCCCGAAATGCAATGTATCTCTCACTACTTTAACTTGAAGGCACTGAAGATGGATTTGAACATGATAGCTAGGAAAACTATAAGAACTAGTTCAACAGCTGACCTCAAGAATACAGCATATTGTTATTCCTATATGGAAATTAGGAATGCCTACCATGAAATATAAAGAAGAAATCGTTCCACTCCAACATTAAAGATATTTTTGAGAAACCTTCCATGTCGTACTCAATGACCGACCTGAAAGTCAGAGGAGAAGACAGATAGATAAATCTGATGATGACAAAGACAGGACACTTTATTTGTTAGTTAATTGATATTCTTTCCAAGGACTCTTTATAAAATATTGAAGCTCTGTCTGCACTACATAGTAATTTTAGATTGGCGACACTGATAAAAACTTCTTTTAAATAAAATTGGAGAGTTCAACTGCTATTGCATCCTTTTTGACAACCTACCTCCCAAAATGGCTAAGGAATGCAGCAATATAATCTTTCCTCTTCTCAAATCCTGCAATGACCTTCTCCACTTTTTTCTCCAAGAGCCTACTTACAACTGGTACATAGTCCATCAGGCAGCCTCCCGTCGGCCAGGGTGGTACCCGAAGACTACTGCACCCTCCTATACAACTACAAGATGAAAATGAAGATATTTCAGAGAAATTGGATACTATATCCAAATATCAGCTCCTTTGTCTACTCTTTCATATGACATAACCTTGCGGCACCCGCCTTGGTTTTGGCCAACATTTAAGCCCCACCCTTGCTGTTTGGGTGAGACAGCCAATACCTCTACATCGATATCAATTCCTCAAGCTAATGACATAAGAAAGTGGAGAAAAGTGGCGTAAGAGATTCACTCAGTTGGAAGGGGACAAGTAAGTATTGATACGTACTGTTCTACTCTTGGTGAGAGGTACAACTGTGGGGTAATCTTGCTGTTCATGCTATCGGGCGAGTGAAAGCTGATCAACAACACAGCTGCGTCTTCCCCTGGGTTATCTTTGGTAAGTATAGCTGGGATCCGAGCAAAATTGATGGGCAGTTTTATTAGGAAATTGACTGGGCCAATTTTTTTCTGAAAGATGAAACGGATCATATACTTCTAAACTTCTAGAGGTGAAGTCTCCTCTGGTGTTCACTGCTGAGGTGAGATGTTCAAGTGAATGGTTAGGAGAAATATTCTGATATCAACTGAATTCAGACTTTAATCCTGATCTACCCTGAAGCCTTTCAGGAGGCCACGGATGAGCAGCTAAATCAGGGCTTTAGCCTTAACAATCGGTCCCCATTTATACACCGGGATGGAGCAAGGCATGCAAAGGCAAAGAGACCTGCCTGGAGTCTCACACCGACAGTTGATATCGAACAGGTACCACATGACCACGAGTCAGAAACCTGAGCACTACACCACTGCGACTCCTCATTTAGGCGAGCTATGAATGTTTTAGGAATTCACAGGTGTAAGGCCTTCAGGACAATAAACAAAGATGCCAGGATGACTGACATCTTCTACCCACCTCACTTTTTCTGCCAACATGTATTTCGATATCGTCCTCTCGAAACTGTTCTTGCTCTATAAATGATGAGTATTCAAACTGGAGACGAACATGGTGATTCACCAGGGATCGGTGGTATTCTTTGTATTGGTGGAGGACCTCCTCAGTTACCCGCAATAAACTATCTGGCTTTTTAGGATTCCAGTGGACCAAACTCTGAAAATTCAGATCAGGAAACATAAAACTTTAACTTTTGCAGTGCAACAATCATAATTATAAAGGAGACAATGCCAACAAAATTGATAGCTATCTTTACTGCACTTTAAAGGCAAAAAGGATGAAAAGGAGTTTATGTAATATTTATATTAGAACATAGATCCTGCTCTGCTATAGCAAAGGGCCTGATTATCACCCCTAAGGAAAGTGTCACAATTGATTAAGAATACTGTCAGATCCAATCACACCAACTGGAAGGACTGAATACCTGTCTATACGTAACATTCACACAGTCGCATAACACAAGACATAGGCCTAAAGTTTCCATTCCCAGATTGGTAAATTGGTAGATTCCCTTTCAGCAAAAACTTACAGGCACCATGTCTAAGTCTACTTGAAAATCTTTGTCTTCTTGGCTGAATATGAAGTCTGGAGCTTGATGAGGCTGATGAAGGTCAAATAGCACCTCCCCTGAAATGTATTGCAAGCAATCACCCAGATGGAAAACTGTCAAATTGTTATCATCATGAAAGCGATTTGATACAGGCATGTTGAATGTTTAATCAATGGAATCATGAAAGATAGATCTTTTCAACTTATGCATCTGCTTTCAAATTGGCAGCAAAACTGGTCTCCTGAAGTGCAACAATGATTAATTTCCATATTTTCTGCACATAAAATAGTCGGCCTACCACCTGAAATTTTCACTTAAAACTCCAGTATACTGAGGACATCATCATGGCATGCCAGCAAAATGATTGATCTACAGTATTTCAGAAACTTACATTCAATTGAGACTCCAGCATATGGTATCCGCATTTTAAACCTATCACCACATGGTGCCTTCTCTAACAATGAACAGCTTGAACTGAAATATACATAAAGACTATGAAATAACTTAACTATGTGCAGGCAGTTCTAGTATAGATAACTCAAAAAAAAAGATTATTGGATCATCAGGTTTTGTACTTACTACTACTATCAGATTTCAATCAAATCATTGAGGGCAATACAAGGTCATATATGCATATACTTAATTATTCACAGAATGCACAAGCTCCCACAGCCACAGGCTACAGCAACCAAATCCAAATGAGTTCCTCATTCCTGTTTCTGTAAATTACTCGGAAGTCCATCTGTTGTCAGTGTTGACGTGTTACGCCGAGGGACTTCGGCAAAGTAGGGGAGGCTCCCCAGGCCCTATTGCATGATAGCCCACACTCAGGCACCAGTGTTAACCACTAGGCTATGAGGCACATTCTGAGTGTCAGTTTTCAATTTGTCACCTTGTGTTGACATCCACAATCCTGATACTGCCAGGACACAGCCCAGAAAGACTTCCATCCCGCTGAATTAGCTCTGTCAGATGTTTCAAACATGGAGCAATCGTTTTCCATTGCTCACCACCCATTTCTTAGCTTTTAGACGGCCATATGATCAAAATATAGAGGAAAAAAGAAAATTCCAGTTTTTGTGCAAAAATACCGGAAGTTGCTGAAAAATTGAGAAATTGTACAGAACTCTTTTACGTTTCACTTTAAAAAATCATTTATTTATAAATAGAACTTTACTTCTACCAAAGAAATTTAGAAATCTATTAAATTTTGCAGTGATAAATTATTGTCAATTAATTCCGTTATAAGAGAAATATTGAATGTCCATCAAGGATTTCTTTATAATCTAGTGTTATAAAAGCCCGTTAGAAGGTGCTGATTGTTGCGGTGTGTTGGCAGAAATTTTTAGTAAAAAAACTTTACAAAAACGCTGTTTTTGTCATCATTTATTCCCGGATTGGACATTTGATCTGACAGAGATCTCAAATAACACCATGATGATTAAAAAATGCCCTCTATTGATTATCCTTAACGGTATTTATTCCAAAAACTACCACAGAATCTTTCCTGTCGGAGACAGAGTCAGTCATGTCATGCATGTATGATGTAGGCCCTAGGCCTATTTTAGGCTATACTAAGTTCATGTAGTTACAACAACCAGGCTCAGCAATTGTTACTTTTTGTTTTGTTCCTTCTCAGTGTTTTTGGGTTCATTTAATTTGCTTATTTGATTCATTTTCAGTAATCTGAGTAATCTATTTGAAATGGATGAATCAGTAATTGGACGTCTTGAGACTTGAGTGACATTAAGTTAACTGCTTGAAGAATGGATCGTGCATCGAGATCAGAGCTTCTTGATACGATTGAGTCTCAGAGGGAACAACTGCAGAGATATGAGAAGAAGCTGAGGGGTAAGGTCTACTTCAGTTCATTTGGGTTTTTCTGGATTTCATTGAGGGAAGGTTCAGTTATAATCGATGTTAGACGAAGCATGTACCTTTGATCTGGAAATGAGTTTTTGATATCATAATTCTTCCCACAAACCCTTGATCTGAAGTGAATATCTCACGTTTCATAATTTGTTTCTTTCAGATCTCGTGCATGCCTACAAAAGTTTGGGCAAGGAGAAAGAGGCATTAGAGGCCACCTTAAAGTGTCTGAGTGCACCAGCCAAGAAACCACCAACTCCTCAACAGCCAAAGAAGGATTCATCTAGCAATGATGAGGACAGCTTTGTGGATCCATTGAATGCTTCTGTAAGTTCTTGATAGGTGTGCAACAAATGAGAGGGTGTCGACACGGAATAAAGTATAAGGGGTTGTTTTCTTAAAAGGGTTATAATGAAGTTCAAAGGCTCTATTTGCACCTAAAATTGGTGCCCAAATGCCACGATTTTACATTACCAGTACAAGTAATGATTTAAATGGCTATTGTCAGTGACAGTCTTGAGGGAGCTGACACAGGCAACATAGTCTGACTGTCCTCCTTCCAGTTGGTGCCTTTTTGATACATGCCTGGCCTTTCCGATGGAAAAGACTTTATAATGCATTTCAGTGTATACCATTCGCATACATACACGAATGACAGGTGTGTAAAATGACCTACATCTAGGTCAAATTGAAAAACCATTACAATAGAATAGATTTATGGAGTTGAGGTCTGCCATTTGCACGTTCAAAGTACTTTTCAAACTGGTACTGTAAAGACAAGGTATAAAAAGGGTGTGGCTTAAAATTACACCCCAGGGCTTCCCCAAGTTCAAAATATCTTTAGCGACACTATTAACGTTTTGAAGGGAAAGGTATCTAAATTCTTTTTTTCTTCATTTGTCAGAGGTAATATTTTGTAATTTTTGTAGTCACTTTCCCTGACTTGCGACTTGTAGTGCAGCTTAATACTAGTTGAATCCCTGACACCCCAGGCTCTTTGGGGAAAATTTTGTGATCAATATTGAATCAGATATAATGGTCTCTTTTAAACTGGCTTTTTTTGCACTCAATTTGTTTATTTGATTCTATTCTAGGGAACATCTGAGGAATCTACCGACCAGCAGGATGACGTCCAGCATGTGCGGGACCAGCTTGCCACCCTCATGTCCTCACTGGCTACTCTCACTCAAGAGAAGTCAGAGATGGAAACGAGCTTCAAGGCTGATAAAAGGAAGATCAGAGTAAGTGTTGCTGTAAATCTTATACCATCGAAAGAGCAGTATTTTCACAATTTTCACATTATGTGCGTACTTTGGCCTTTATGCCAGATATCGGAATCATTATCTTTCTGTGCAAATAACAGAGTACTTCGAATTGAACACCCTGCATAGTTTTAACCAATTTGTTCTGTACTTTCAGCAAGAGACGGAAGAGAAAGTGAACAAGTTGGAGCACGAGCGGAACCAGAACCAGCAAATTGCTCAAGAGTTGCAGGATCAAGTGTTGGAGTTGAAAGCCAAGCTGATTAGTCATCAGTATGAGAGGGAGAAGGAACAGAATGATCATGGCGTCATGATGAGAGAACTGCAGAAACGCATCTCGGAAGAGAGGTTGATAAAAGAGAGCTTGGAACTCCAGGTATGGTAATGGAAGACATGATCACTTAGCTCATTCAGGTGAAAGTCTTTTACCTTGGCGAAAAGGGCATCTGTTGTTATCTTTGGTAATGCAGAACCGAGAAAATATTTGTGTTTACAACCTCTGCATCCTCTCTTTCTTCTTGCCAAAAGAAGCCATCTCATCTTTCTAGTAGTCTTAACCTCAATTTGTGGCTTTCAGTGTGATGAGTTAAAGGGGAAACTCATTGAAAAGGAGAACATGCCCGACATCTCTGTAGAGTATGAGAAGAAGATGCAGAAGATGTGCCAGGAGTTGGATGCTGTTAGGACAAGGTTAAAGGCATCAGAAGAGAAGGCAGACCAGCCGTCACCGCTCTTGTTAGAGTTGCAGGGAGAGATGGTGGGAATGAAGGTAGGCCCGAAATATCAAAAAAAGATTGTACCATTAATCATAAGGCAATAAAATAAGACAGTTCAAATGCTGGCCTTGGGAGTTGCTCATCCAACCAAAGGATTGGTGTGGTCTCCTGATGGTACCTTATGCCTGATGCGTACATCATTGGTCCGCATTTGGATCTTCATTCCCGGTGTTTTGATCTTGCAGGCATCTCATCGCATCCAAGTCCAGATGGAGCAGAAGCGGGCGAATGAAGCGGAGGAGAGAGTTCAACTGGTCGCATCCCAGAGTGAGCAGCGTGTCTCTGGCCTGGAGGCCAAGTTGTCAGAACTCTCGGAAGTAGTCGGCAACTACGAACGCACCCGCCTTCATGACCAACAAGCCATAGTCCGATTAAGAGAACGGGTCACACAACTCGATATGGAAAACACTGCCCTTGCTCGTGCTGCCCATCCGAATAATTCCGAGTTTGATAGTGATGATGATAGTAATTTGGACATTCAGGCGTTGGTCGATAAGATGATGAAAGTGAAGGGGTTGCTGAAACTGGCAAATGAAAGATCTGAGAGACCTATTAATGTTGAAGGTAGGATGTGTTTTAGTACTTACTGGTGTGTCTGTAATTTGGTGAAAAGTAATGTGTCTCTATAAGTCAGGGTCGAGGAAATGGTCACTTGACTGATTTTACACAGGTTGTAGCTACCAAACATGTATGGTTTTTACCACTTTTAGTTCATTTTTTACCCCAAAGATGTCTATACCTTCTATGTAATATCTTCTAGCTTACCAAACGCAAAAGGAAGCAAACAAATAGCTTTAGTGACTGAAGTCAACCATCACTGAAAGTTTCAGTCAGATCCAGGGGGTCAACAATTCAAAGTGCCAGTTTTTTTCTGAATCTCTCTTGCAGTGAATGAAGTTACTTATTGTTATTCCCATTTTATGTGCCATAGGTCTTGTCTAGTGGTAGAGGTTTAAATACAATAATCTGGGATGAACTGCATTGTTTATATAAGTACCCCGTAAACACCTGCTAGAAACTTCCAAACATTTCAACTATGTCTATGACCTCAGTCGGCTTACAGCAAGTTGGATGACATGAATGGGCCAGTCTTCTACTGTTATCCTACTTATTTACCAGTTGATCATACAAAACCAATATTTTAATTTAACCAACTAATTAAACAAGACAGGTACTCCTAAACAACTCGGTGATTTGTTAATTTGGCAACAATTAAGTCCGTTTTCATGTCCAACCTTCTCGGACATAATTCTACAAAGTCTATCTACATGGTGTTATGTAATGTTATTGTGACGTTTTCTATGGCTGTGTTTTGATTGGTTGCCTGGTTTTTTAAATGGTTTAGGCTGTCGGGTTAGAATGGTTGTTCAGTGATTTTTCTCAGATATTATCAGTTGGTGTAACAGCACCATTTGATAAACCTTGACCAAACTTTCTCCTTGGTGTTTTCATATAGTTAGGAGTGAGGGTCTCCTCTCTTCAATTGTGCAAGGACTATATTGGGAGTATATTTTCTCAAGTTGTTAGTTTTTTCCATCTATGGTGACTTTCGTTTAGGATATTAAGATGGAACGAATTCCATCCATTTTCGATATTTCCAAGTCTTTAGATTTTTCACTCGTGGATGATCGACTAAACCGCATTATTAGAACCAGGCGCAACAGTGAAATAAACTTCCGTTCGAATTGGAGCAGCATGGAGAAAGAAAGGCATAAATCAGAGTCTTCCGTGTCTTCACTGAGAGCTGATGAACTGAACAGGGAGAGGACTGATGGTGGGATGGCCTGTAGCAAAGACACTCAAACCGTATGTAGCAAAGAGACAGAAACTTCATGTAGCAATGATGTAGAAAATGCATCTGACACTGATGTAAAAACTGAACAGACAATAATTGTCTGCAGCAACGACTTGGAAACAAAAGCTGCAAGAGTTTTGAAAATTGGACGAATTTCTTTCGAAGTCCCTGAGGCTTTTCCTGAGGAAGACAGAAGTCCTCCTCCGAGTTCCAGTGATGATGGCCCCAGTTGGGGTGAAGATAGCGACCTGAAATTCATTGATTCTATTGACGATGTCAAAGACAGCTCGGTATCTTCCACATTTGATAAGAAAAAACTTCAATTGAAAGATGAGAAAATTCCAACTTCCAGTGAATTCCCTGGCAATTCAGAGGCATGTCTCTCAACGTTGGTTGATGGTGCAACCACAGAGATCAGTCACTGTGTTGATGAATGTGCTGGCCACGTCCTGGAAAATACAGGCCATGGACCCCAGGTTGATTTCCGTGGACTTTGCGTCATCCGGAATAGCAACGGTCATTGCAAGCACTGTGATGAGGTTGCCTCAGTGCATCATATGGGATTCTGTCCAGAGATCAGGCACAGCACTGGACCGAAATTGTCCAAGGATGTTGATGGAAAAAGCAATTGTTCATCACCTGATACGACAAGTGGTTACAGCGATTTAGATATGGATGAGGCAGCAACACAGAGGAAGTATTCATGCAAAACTAACGATAGCGGATTTGGAGAAAGTTTTGAAAGTGATGAAGAAGGGACTGATATCAAAGTATTGACCACTCAAAACTCAACTGATAGTGGAACAGAAGTGGATCAGAAAATCCTTGAGAAGGGCAATGAAAAAAGTATCTCGCTCCTTCCCCAGTTTACTGAGGATTGCCGGCTAGATGTAGATTATGTGGCCAGGGAGTGTCAGATCAGTGAAATTCATACCTACCATGAAACGTCTGGGGACCCTGGCGCCCTGAACATGCTCAATGAGTCCCTGATCAGTGACATCAGCAATCGGGAGATCGAGTTCTCATCGGGTCAGTTTGTGAGCTTGGAGAATCTCGATATCGATGGGATGTCCAAGGAGGAATTGTCTGATCTGATTGGCGAGCTTGTAGATGTTGTGGCAGACGCACCAGAGCGGGAGGATATTGTCGGTACGGCATATCTTGAGGCTTCCTTTGGTGAGTTTCATGACTCTGAATAGACAACAAAAACTGGAAGCAGGGCTCTTTGCCTATGCCTTAATCTACCGTGGTGTATAAATGGGTACAGATCGGAAACGCTCTGGTTATAGTGCTGATATTATAGATTGAGCTACTCATCCGAGTTCTACTGAAAGCTTTCAGGATAGTGTAGTCGAATCTACCGTTGTCAGTTGATATCAGACTATTCACCCAAGTTTTTTTAACTGTTTGTTAATAACATAAGGACAGGTTATATCAGTTTCTCTTGCTATCACAGCATCTGTGAGAAATCCTAATGATTATTAGTTTTTTTAACTAATATTTTTCTGATTGAAAGCGGCCGTATTTTTGTTTTGCTACATACTTGGGCCACCAAAGTTTCAATATTTTGTTACCTGTGGTTACTGACAAGGACTGGCTTCATACTATTTCAGGGTATGTTCCAGTCAATATCCTAATTGCAAATTACCTGGTGCCTCGGATTAAAGGGCCTCTGGGTATTATGCCAGTGTGTACTGTAAGAGAAAATAAATCTAAACAAATCTACAAACATGTTAAGAAGGCATCATTAAGTGACTTTTGGCACCTTTCGATAAAATATTTACCCTGTAAAATTTTCCCAAAAACTTTTAATCTTTGGCTTCTTGAGTGCTAATTGTCCTAGTCTAGGACACACTTACTCAACAAATCGCTTTCTCTTGTTTATTATACTTGGCTGCTAACCACAACCAAGTTGAGCAATAAATTGACTAAACTTGGCTTTTAAGTATCTGGCAATGAGTGTTTGGATACATAAGCAAGTTGAAAAACCTTGCATTCCACAAGCAATGGTCAGTGTGGCTTCATCTTGTTTTAATTTAGACCAAATTAACAGCAAAGTAGTTTTCAAAGCAATGGTCAGTGTGGCTTCATCTTGTTTTAATTTAGACCAATTTAACAGCAAAGTAGTTTTCAAAGCTTCCTGCAGTTTATTTTCCTTTTAATTTATTTTCAATACATTTGTTAACTTTGTAAAATTCGGTGGAATTGAATTAAGAGTGCTTCTCCTGGAAGCCTTCCTAAGTTGTCCTTCATAAGCCTGTTTTACTATTGTCGAACTGAAGAGGGTTGGAATTAGCTCGCCTATCAAGTGGTTATGTTTTCAAAGGTAGATGGACACGGCTGATTTGGCAATCATAGCTATGGGTTACTTTTAAGAGGATTCCCCTGATATGTGCAATGTTGTGAAGTTTGATTTCATTAGGGATCAGATGAATGCTATTCAGGAGTCTTAGAGTTGGCACCGCTTTAAAACTTAATTAAAGAAAAAGAAAAAAGAAGAAATTATTTTAAATGATTCCTTAATTCTTTTTAAAATTGGGCTTAAAGGAGGGTTTTTTGGCCTTAATCTTTAACAAGAGGTCAAGAACTGAAAGGGAATGGCAACTACTTAAGCTGAATTCAAATTAAGTCTCGCTGGTGAATGTAGCTTATCCTGGACTCTTTACTGTTAGACTCTCTCCCCAAAATATAACAATTCCCTAATTTTTATCCCAGTATTTTCAGAATTTGTGAGAGGGGGTGAAATTGTGAACATCAATGATTCACAAACTGCTGAGCTAATGGTTATATCAAGACCAATTTGCAGGGCTTGTAATTCCATGAATATTTTTTTCAGAGTTGAGCAAGTCCCTGTCACAATTGTCAATTGTTTGAATTTCAGGCTGTGGCAAGAAACAAGCCTTATATTTGGTTCCCCTGTCCCTGATCATGTCCTTCTAACACAAAACTAATTACCATCCTCACCTGTCTTTGCAGAGTTACTGAAGGCACATGCAAGTGCGGAAGATGAGGATGAAGAGCCTCATAAACGATGTCGAGAGGAACTGCTGCAACTCAAAGAGGAGTTTGAGAGATACAAACTCCGAGCTCAATCAGTGCTCAAGAATAAAAGCTCAAAGGTAAACAACAAAACAAGCTTACTGGTCCCGGCCATATTCAGATACCAGTAAATAACCTCAAATGTAATGGCTATAAGCACTCACTCTTCTCCACACAGTTTTCTTTTGGTTAGGTGGTAAGCTTATATTTAGTTGAGGTTGAAGTTGAAGTTTTCCTCAGCTTACCGCTTCAAAGATGATGGTCTGGTTGTAGATTATGGTCTGGTCTCCTCTAAGTTTTATTTCTTCTGGTAGTAAATGGTAAATGTAAGAAATAATATACTTTTGGCCTGTTGGCCCACGTGACAAACATTGGTTGCGGAGAACATTGGTACCAGCTATGGCATTCCATCGTGCATGTGATGACCCCAGGATTTCTCGCAAGGACATTCAAATGATACTGGGCTGCATCATGCAACTGGAGACATGAAAAGGCCAGTTTATGTCCTGTGCACAGTCCTGGTGACAGCTTGTCCTGGGAAACAAATTGATTGGCTTTATTGATTAATTCTCAATTTCATAATACACATGGCATATTTCTGATGTGAGCAATATTGTGTTGTAAATGCATGCAGATTTGGCTTGCAAATATTCTTCTGATTAGGAAAATGTTCATTTCATTAACTTTTCTAAACCTGGTTGCTTGCTGTTTCAGGACTTGACAACTACTAAAGAGGTAGATGGCGTCAAGAAACAGAACGGTGAACTGAAAGATCGTGTGAAGTTGCTGCGATATCAGATGGAAGAAGAGGAGACCAAGCACCAGACGATCGTCGAGGATATGCGCAAATCCATCACGCGCATGCAGGAGAAGCATCAAGATGAACTTAGCAATGCTGAAACGGAATATAAGAAACGTGCGTCGGCTCTTGAACAGCAGCTCCACAAGCACCGTGATCGGACAATAGCTCTTTTGGTCGAGAAAGATAAGGAGATAGAAATGTTGAAAATGGGCAGCCCTGTCAAGAGTCTGAGTGGGGATAGTTATTCTGCTGCAATATTGCAGAGGTCAAGGTCGACGGATAGTCAGGAGAGTCGCGATGGTGGTCTAGGTACCGAAGAAGAAGTAGTGAACAGTTTAATTCAGAAATTGACAATGTCGTCTGGTGTGCAGCCTGATGGCGCGCTGTTGCATTTCGCTCATGAGCAGGCGCGGAAGAATGTTGAGGTGAATACGTTACGGAAGCAGAAGCGTGACCTTGAGTCGGCCTTGAGAGATCTGCAGCAGATGACAGCCACAAAGGAGGAGAGCTACCAAGAGCAGATCGACTCGTTACGCGAGGAAATACGCAAACATGAGCGCAATAAAAATCGTGAAAGTGCCAATCTAGAATATTTGAAAAACGTTGTGTATCAGTACATGATATGTAGTGATTCCGTTGGTAGAAAACAAATGTTGAATGCCATTGCGACGATACTTCAATTTAGCCCGAAGGAAAAGACAGCAGTTCTGCAAATGATGAACAGCTGGTGGGGTTACTCGCCACCGAAAGGTCAACCGCAACAGCAGACGACGACACGCTTATAAGAGCAGATGATACATAGTTTATTTTGAGTCACAAGCTTTGTTGTGGTGAAGGCTTCCATCAAATTACTTCCACTTGGTATAAAATCTCTTCTAGTCAAATGCATGGTCAGTCCGAATCAGTTTGGCAATAGTCATGGTCTGTGTGGTCCTGCATAAGTAAAGGCAGAAGATTTCGCTTTGAAGAATGTACGTGTAGTCTTTAAAAAGTGTAAAAAGTATTATCTAATTTTGATAGTTGAAATTCTGAAATCTGCCAAGACAAAAATAAAATTTTGAAAAATTTAGTAGTCTGTGAAAACGACCAGCAGTGAGATTTCACTGGGGATGAGTGGCTGACTGTTGTTTGTTACAACTGATAAAACGGAGACTACTTGAGATGGGGAGTCTGGCATCTTGAGTATAATATGAAATGCTATTTTTTCATTACAGTTACAAGTCATAATAATTAGTGTACCTGTATCACTGGTGTCTTCCCCACCGTCTGGATTTTCATAATTATTGCCAGGTGAAAAACCAATGTTCTTCCGACAACCCTATTTGTACTGGGGTGGGTACTGTGGTAAAATAGATAGTCATTATCTTTACTTGGTACTACTGATCAAGAGGAATATTTGTAGAAAATACAGAAGGGTTTGGAGAGAGATTGGAGTCGGTACTAATCAAGAGGAATCTCTGTAGAAAATAAAGAAGGACATAGAGAGAGAGTGGGGTCAATGTCGATCCTAAGAATTAGGATTGAGATTTGGAGACTAGACATCAATATAGACTGTGGATGTTCATAATGTTTTCTTGAACCTTAATGTATGCTGATAGGGTTGTACTGTATTGTTCTGGCCAAAATAATATGACTGATGTCTCATGTTTATCATTACAAGCATGTGCAAATACTATGAAAAAAAACTTGACCGGAAAATGATTCCCCTTTCGGAACAATAAAGCAGTATTTTTGGATGAAGTTAGCTCCTCAAGGTTTTTTTTTTATCCCAGGGACAGCTTTGTGTTGGGACCAAGGTTCGGGGAAGTTATGCAGCTGATGATATATTACTATAAATTATATTGGTGCTATCAATTTCATTTGATTGTTGGTTGGTTGAGAAAGAGTGCAGGGGGTACGAATTGTTTAAATTACAAAAGGTTTGCGAGATGTATAAATTATGGTGTACCGCCATGAATGAAGAGTTCAGAAGCATAACCCGCTAAATCCACTTCAGCTCTTTTCGAGTAAACACAACTTTTCTACCGTAACTGGTTTTTGCAATAAAGTTGACATTAAGTGAGTGATTTTCTTGGTTAACCTAAATAGATGGAAATATGAATATTCTCTGCGATAATTAATGTTGACTTTGAGTGTGAATATGATTGATTATGACAAGTATGTATAAAGACCTGGTCTTAAAACCTACTTGGTCTTCATACATGCATAATTCACTAAATTAGTGTTTAATCCTGAGTGGAGGATACAGGGTTTACCATGACCACTGCATAGGCTCATTCCACCTTGGATTTTTGACTGCCTTTTTCTTGTACATTCCATTCTGTCTCGTGTCTGTTCTTGTGTTATGATACACATGGTCATTATCATGGTGTCCCTCAAACAAGCAATTTACATAAGTTTTCTTTGTTTTAACCAGTGCTTGGTGATGGGAGGTTCAACAATCAACACTGTATTTTGCTCAGCATGCTTTCATTTGTAAGACATTTATATATTCACAATCTATTTCCATCTGATCAGATTGATATATGTTCAGGCTGTATTAAGTTATTGGGAATTGTTATATTCCAAGATATGAGGTACAGATATATATTGGCAAAACTAAATTCATCAGCAGAAAACATTGACTTGTAAGAACAAATCTTATGCCACCTTTTCAAACAGCATCTTAGTTAGTACATGTAAGATAAGGTGGTACAATTTCTGCCCAGTTGTTCAAAAAGACTTTTGTCACTATCGCTAGCGTTAATTTGGCTTTATCTCCTTCAGTTAAGCCCTTTGACTTAACACCAAATTAAGTTCACACCAGCATTAGTGACAAAACTTGCTTTGAACAACAGGGCTGCTGTCAGGTGTTTTGTATGCTCTATGGGGGAATCAGTGGAGTAATGGTTAGAGCGCCGGACTCATAACCGAAAGGTCGTGGGTTCGACTCCGGTTAGAACCACAATACTGGTTTCAGTGTCCCTGGGCAAGACACTTAACCCTGCAGTTGCTTCTCTCCACCCAGGTGTATAAATGGGTACAGGGTGGAATGATCAGCTAGTGCGCTGAATTGACGGCAGCCTTTCTGAGTTCTACTGAAAGGTTTCAGGAGAGACCGGGGTAATAATGTAAAGCGCTTTGAGCGGGCAAACGGCCTGGATACTGCGCTATATAAGACGCATTATTATCATGGGCTATAATTGTCCCTAAGCTTTTATTGAACCACTTTAATAACAAATAACAAATCTAATAACAAACTTTATCAAACAAATGCCAATTTCATTTTGGACTCTTGGCACTATCTTTATTGGTAATAAATATCAAAAGTTTGAACCCAATATATCTTTCATTTTGTATAACATCATCAATATGATTATTGGTAGAGTGACTGTCTGGTTGTAGAAGATTCATGAACTTTTGATCTCTGTTTACTATGATGTGCTTTGTTTTGACTTTGCCACTGTGTGGGTAATTTATGTCTGAGGTTTTGGGAATAAAGAAAGGATGTATAACTGAATTGAAAACTTTTTTATTCATTCCCTCCTTATGTCCTGGCAGATACACAACCTCGATGTGACAGTGTTTCATTCCCTCCTGATGTCCTGGCAGATACACAACCTTGATGTGACAGTGTTTCATTCCCTCCTTATGTCCTGGCAGATACACAACCTCGATGTGACAGTGTTTCATTCCCTCCTGATGTCCTGGCAGATACACAACCTCGATGTGACAGTGTTTCATTCCCTCCTGATGTCCTGGCAGATACACAACCTTGATGTGACAGTGTTTCATTCCCTCCTTATGTCCTGGCAGATACACAACCTCGATGTGACAGTGTTTCATTCCCTCCTTATGTCCTGGCAGATACACAACCTTGATGTGACAGTGTTTCATTCCCTCCTTATGTCCTGGCAGATACACAACCTTGATGTGATAGTGTTTCATTCCCTCCTTATGTCCTGGCAGATACACAACCTCGATGTGACAGCGTTGGCTTGATGAAGACATTGAGTGTTTCCGCTACAATAAATCAAGCCTCAAATGGTTGTTGTTTCGTCAGGGAAAACTCCAATGAATGGGAAACACGGACTGATGTTACACGGGGGAATAATGATAGTGGTCAGCTGGAAGACACTGTCTGTGTCTACCAGCAGATCAATGTGGCGCTGGGGAATGTGATATTCATTGTTCTGTTTCGCCTATTGTAAGCTGAATGTGACTTTGTCCCAATGATCCGACGTTCATTGCTATGTGACCTGAATCTCGCATTCCCAAAGACTGAATGTCTCTAGCAAATGTGTGAGTCTCCCCCGCCCCATTCTGACCTGAATGTGACGATCCCATACATTCACTGCTATATTCCCATGGACAGAATATATGTGTATTGGGATTGTCTCCTTCATTATGACATGTGTGTTGTAAGTCACAACCACTGTCTTCAAGAGCAATGCCAGAGACAACTGTAGAATTCACTGGCTGTGACTAACAGCATTTGCCCATTTTGAGGTGAATGTGACTTTGTCCATCTAATAGTCCCAGATGTTCACCCCATGTGACCTGAATCTCGCATTCTTTATGACAGGTTATGTCTTGTGGTTGTCCGGCGCGGTAGACATGGAATCCGAGACGGCCCCTAGCCGGTTTTCCAAGCTTTCCCATTCGAGAAAATGGACCCGCCCAATGTTGGGGGGAAGGTGCAAAGAATTCTCAAACTAAAAAAATGGGGTCATTGCAGCCTATATTGCCAAAGATATAATAAAGTTAACTAAGAATGTATAGTCAGTTTAAGGATAATAATTGTTTTTGTTAATCAAAAGCGCATTTGAGGATGGGTTTTTGGCCTGACACCCCCCAAAATGTTAATGCCCGAGACGTCGTGGGGTCGTTAGGTGTGTGACAATCACGTGACCCCGCACCCCGTGCACGAGGCCGCAGACGATAGACAGTTCGCAAACTTTTGACATTTCGTGGTTAATTTTTGTCTGCAAGGACATCATTTGTTGGGTAAGTTACAAAAATTTAATGTCAGATTTCTTCATTATGATTCCGTGATCATACTGGATTACATTTACATTGATTTTAGTCAACATATTTTGCAATCGGAGAAGTTAGTGGGATTTTTCGCCAAAATTTGGCAATGCGCAAAATGGGATTCGCTGCTCGGAGAAAACGTCTGTCTTGAAAACCGATCAAATCCGCCAGCATCCTTGTGAATAAGCATCAATGATACTAATCTTTAGGTTCTATGCGAAATTTTACATCTAAAGAAACTATTATTGTAAAAAGATGTATGTGCAATGAAAGGGATTTTGAAAATAGAAACTCGGATGACGGACGCCGTTTTCACGATAGAAGAATACATTGTTTCAGTCTTTCACGCATTTCGACGTACGTTCATGATTATTCACGGACGTTTTTGAACATGAATTAGACACATTGACTGCTGAAAACTTAAAACTAGTGATCAGAACTTGTTGTGCATTATTGTAAGTCTTTCCTTTTGGTTTTTAGGTTGAATTCGGCGATTTATAACGATTTTTCGGCGAAATTCTCTCTTCATCATGACTTTGGCAAATGCTCTGGTCCACCTCATCTCATGATCTCCTGAAAGACGTGAATTGGCTTAGTAAACAGTGCAGAAATTGACAGTAGAATAGCAATTGGAAAGTATCTAAAATCCGCATTCTGTTCTGTTCTGTTTTTCAGGTGATTTTGAGGCAAAAAGATATATATAGGTGTGGCAAGTTTTGCAGCGAAAATATCCTCGGAAATAGTGTGACTACAGTACTCCATGATGGTACTGCACAAGAGCCGGGGATCTGCACAGATTAAGGACTAAGAACGTGAGGAAGGGGAAAACAATTGTTGTCCTAAAATTGTACGAAAACAGTTTTTTTGGCAATGTCTTGGGCAATATGTGCTCCCCCTGCTAATTACGGCCCTGGTCTGTTGCCTCCAGATGGTCACGGTTTCTGTACTACAATTCCTATTGAGATGTTGAGAATGTAGGATGCAACTAGACTAGCAATTGTCAAATATTCTGCTGTCTTCTTGATTTTAGCAATGAAACAATTAACTTTGTGCTGCCCAGTGTTGCCTAATACCACAGTTGGAGAGGATGCTTTGCCCAGAGGTCACAAGGAGAGCAACAAAACCAAGAAAAATGTTTTCCACAGAAGAGGAGTCACTTTACTGGAAATGATAGAATTTTCAGGTGAGTACATGTGGTTGTCATGTTGGCGTTGACTCCAAACTTGGCTGCTCTGATACAGTTTCAGTCAGAAGGACAAGAGTTTCACAGAGTGGCCATAATCAACACTGGAATTGGACAAGGCCCGTTTCCAGAGTTAAAAAATGTCTCATATGTCTTGCTCAGTGTTTTAAGCCTGAGGTGCTAATGCTCATCAGAATTTCAGGATCTGTCGGCACAAGTTTTATTGACAGATATGGAGTGTCCTCTCCACCTATCCCAAGGAAAAATGAGGAGTCGGCTTGGCTATTATCTGATCCAATCATCAGCTCATACAGGCTAGAGCTTATCCTAGTTTCTGTAACGTTTAGGCCACCTAGGAGTATCACTCCCCATACATAAGATGCTGGTCCATTGCAGGCAAACCCGGTACCCATGGGTGGAGAAGGCAATGTAGGGTAGGCCATAAGGAGTCTTGCTCAAGGACACCAAGATGAAATGGCAGTGATAGTATGCCACTGAAGGCTGCAGAGTCATATCTACTATCACTGGAACGGCGGTATTATCCCATGCGTTTGTGGAGTGGCCAATCCACAAACGCATGGGACATGTTTGTGTAGTGGCCACTCCACAAACGCATGGGACAGCATGCGTTCGTGGATTAGCCACTTTACATATGCATGCTGTCCCATGCAACACCGCCGTGCCAGTAATAGTGGATATGACTCCGCGGTCTTCAGCCACCAAAAGGAGACAGGACATTCATTTGACAACATGGATGTCATCATTCTCGACAAGGAGGAACGTTGGTTCGAGAGAGGGGTGAAGGAAGCCATTTAAGAGAGACGGGAGTCCCCTTCCTTCAGCCCTCACGGAGGACTATGTTTCAACCTACATGTATCACAATTGCCTGGGATCGAGCCGTAAATACCATCCCTTGAGTCTTCTCGCGAGATTCTACGAGACTGCCGTCGAACAGCGTAGTTTGCCCTGATGAGGCCAGTGTGGACACTGGCGGAACATAGGTTTTGCCTCTTGTGAGTTTGTTTTTTTCAGCGACGGATTAATTCATAGAAATATCTACCAAACCTGGATGTCTGAGAGTTTACACAAGTTCAATCCACGTCAAGTCGATTCGCCTGCCCAGTAGGTTGAGATAACAGCAAATAGGAGGGTGCCTATGTTGCCAGATGTACCTCATCTGGGCTGCTTGCTAAAAAGATAGGTAAAGGATGTTGACAAAATTATTACACTTCAAGATAGCAACGAAACCAGGTATAAGCATTAGCTTATTACATGTTGTAGCCTTATACGAATTTATGATGTTTATTGTGGTTCCAAGTTATTTTTCAGCCATCTTTCATGATCAGAGGGCAGGATGTCACTGAGTCTGTCAAAGCGAGAACCGGTAGACAAAATGGCTTGTTTGACCTTTGGGGAACTATCTATAGACAAGCTGGCATCCAGTGAGACTGATGGTAGTTGAACTTGGTCAGCTAACACTTTACTTCAAGGAGTTTCTGAGAGAGAACTATTGCAGGAGCCAATATTTCTGGTAAGGTAGTTATTAACAGTTGTAGGTCTAAACTAGAAGATATTATTTGCTGCATTGTCAGAAATTGTTTGGTTGATTGATACAACATCCAAGACTTCTTGTGATAAAAAAGAACAAGAGATCTTGCCTTTTTAATCACCGCACATAATTTGAACAAATGAAATGGTTGCATATGTTGCACTTCAGACTAGTGATTTGCATAAGGCAGCTAATGGCACCTGTTCCTGAACAGCTTCATATCGTCTTCAGCTGAGGTAAATAAATAGATGTGAAAAAGTGAAGTTCCATGTCAAAGGATTTATCATTTCGAATAAGAAATTTAATGAGAACTGGTTCTTTCCAGTGCCTCCAACTGATGACCCAGACTAGAAAAATGCACAGGTGATCAAGTTTGATGTCGCACAATCGTCTGACTGATTTAAACAAGCCGGCCAGGACAAGTCTGCATGCCGATGGTTGCTGCTCCAACATTGCTACTAATGTTTCACAGGGGTCAGCTGACTGCAGTGCCAGTGCAACATTTGGCTGGAGACCACAATGAAGGAATCTACAATATCTCTGAATACTAGGTTGGTGCACAATGTGAACCCTTGCATGATAGATTACACATAGCAAGTAAGCAATAGAATGATGATGGTGATGATGATGATTAATGGTGAAGAAGATTCCAGAGTAAACTGTTTGCAAGGGTTTGTTGATTGTTAAACAGACCGGGTGTTACGTGGTCGGTCTTGACACAGCAAAATGGGCTAAGGCCCAGGCAAGCTCGGGTCACCCTGCTTTGACTTCAGTTATCATCGTTATAAAAAAATATAATGACATTGCTGCGAAAGGTAGTTAGTGGTGTTTGATTATAATTTTCCAGTCATCCAAAATTGGTGTTTTGAGGATCAACTCACACTACCAGACTGCTGGGATAGAGTCACCAGGGTGAAGCACGTGCGGGACATGGCGAGCGAGCATGGAGAAGATTGTGATGGACAGCACCAAAAATGCCTTCACGTTTACTTGTTCAGCCGAGATCTACTTGTTCTCAATGGCTCCGTCAGGGGTACATCGTCAACTTCAGCCTGTAGTCAAACCGGTACACACAAATATCTTGGTTGAGAATGATGGACATATTTTGCTCCTCGTCTGGGTAATTACTGTATACAATGCAGACCCCACTTTATGTTGTATTAATTTTCACTGAGGAATGGTCAGTAATGAGAATTTTAGGCCAGTCTGATTGTCACCAGTTCAGAGGGCGATTACGAGATAGCTATGTGGTGTTCCCTCAAACTGTTTACTCTTTCATGTCATTTGTAAATTAGTGTTGCTTCTTGCACATAACATTCAATGGCTCTTTTAACGTTTGCAAGAATTAATACTGTGAGAAGAAAGTCCGTTCACATAAGATTGTGATCTGCTCCCAGAAGTCGGACACTTCAGTTTTCTTTTGAAGGACACAGAAATAATTCAGCATATTCATTCCAGGAGGTGAACCAACAACATCCTGGTATTCTAAGCTCTGTATAAGGTTAAACTTAAGGTTTATTAAGTTAAGTGTAGTGACCGACATGCATTTCTTTTCAGTTTGAAAAAGCCATGTGATTTGCCACATTGAACCTTCCAGAGATTGTTGGACTGGGTCCACTGAATGTACCACTGTATACAATGCATAGGGCACTTTTTGTTGGATTCATTTTCACTGAGAAGATCAGTATAATGAGAATTTTTGGCCAGTCTGATTGTCACCAATTCAGAGGGCAATTACCAGATAGTCATGTGGTGTTCCCTCAAACTGTTTTCTCTTTCATGTAATTTGTAAATGAGCGTTGCTTGTTGCACATCACCCTCATTGGCGCTTCTTTCGTGGGCAGAAAGAACAGTCTGATGGATTTGTGATGCTCCTATTAAGGCTAGAAAAACAAGCTGTGAAAAGAGGCAAAATTTATCATTGAATCTGCGCAATTACACTCCCTTTGTAAATACCCTTTATAATATTAGAATAAAAATTGTACAGGTGTGGTTCTGTTACTTGCTTTATTACATGGCTTAAAAACTACAGGATTGGAGTGCATGGCCAGAGAAATAAAATCGATGTTCGATAAATTGGCTGAGAAATGCTTTGACTGCCAGTGCTCTGGAAAAAACAAAACAGCATGATTTCATTTGTGACCTTCATTCCTGTATTTTTTATGAAAGGTGTCTTTAAATTTTAAATTACTTCCAAGTTCTGCCTTATACCTAGCATCAAGATCCAGTTGATCAGGTCAGGTGATGGAGCCCAACTCTATGAGTTGTGACATTGTTTCAGCTAAGAGCATCTGTACCAAGTATTATGTGTGAAGGCTGACGCGCCTTGTCTTTCTACTTGAGCTACCTGCAGCCATGCGAAGACTTTTGCTGTAAAGACTACTGAGCCCATCGGAATAATTGCGCTTTGTCTTGATAGTGGTCTAGAGTTCCATCCAAAGACAATGTCACAACCAACCTGGCCACTCCTTCCAACTTCACACGAAGTTCCGACCAAAACTGAATGTGCTCCAAATTAGTTTGTAGCAGAGATAATGACCATAGATCTCGCAACCTTGTCCGTTTTGGCGGCGACCGAATTTTAAGTGAGAAGACCTGGGTTCTAGTGGACTATGATTCCTGTTACACCGTTCGTCTTCACAACACAAACATGGCTGATCATGGATGTGAGTATTTTGAAGCAAGGATTTTGAAGTGATATTTGTAATGATCAAAATACGTAATGATATATCAATTGGCTTCTAAGGTTTCATTGTTCAGTGTAGGTCAATGCTGACTAGGTTTCATTAAAAGTTATTGTTTTTCCTGTCGGAAAAAGGACATTTTCCACAGGCAAATTTCAGATTTCCACTGATCCCAATGCCATCTTTTGTCAGTTGGTAGAACTAATATGTCTTCAGTCTTCAGATGCCTGTCTTTGGCATGTCCCTTCTTGTCTTGTAGTTGTTTCTCATTCCTTCGTTCCATCTTTATTACTGTAGTTCCATCTGTATGATGTAAACACCACTAAGATCAAGTGAGGACAAGGTCACAACCAATATTTGCTACTGTATTAAAAAATTTGCATCAAACATGAATTAAATGCCCACCAATCACCATTGATCAGCTGTCCTACTCCCAACACTCGGACGGAGACCGACCTCTCACAACTATGTCTTAAGGCTGTATTTTGAGGTATCATTCTTGTACTTCAGTTAAAAGAAAAAAGAGGGAACAACTCCATGAGAAAAAACAAGAAAGTGAGGAGCAACCTGACGTCGATGAGAATTCCCCAGTCATCCAATCATTCCGGCAGTATCGAAAAGAGCTGGACTATAAACATGACAAATATGAAAGACTTGTGAAGCTGAGTCGTGATGTCACTATTGAGAGCAAGAGGACAATTTTCTTACTACAGCGGCTAGCTGGGTATGAGGTTATTTTTAGTTCTTACTTGGGCAGCTGTACATTATAAATAAGGCACTCTATAATCTGTCCGTTATAAATAATCTGAACATCTCTCTATTGAGGAGAGCATTTGTCTTTAAACAGAGAAGTTCTACTGTATTTTGCAGAATATGCTGCCCCGTCCTTCAAATATTGATGTGTAGCAATGCCGGAATATACGTATCTAGCTTTCTGATCCTACAATTGTTCGTGTAATTTGTGTTCACCTTTTGCAGGAAAGAAGTAAACAAAGCTGGCATCCTCGAAGATGCCTTGAAGAAACTAAAAGAGATTCAAACAGATAAGTTCAAGAAGATTGCTCAAGAACTTCATGGAGAGGAACCATTCCAGTACACAAGGGCTTACTCACCAGGTTGGTAGCGCTCCCACCTTCATTCAGCCAACTCGGTACTCTGAGAGTTGACACTGGGATTTTGCCCCATTAAAACAACATCATTTAAGTAGTCTGTGAGCTGGCTGCATGGTCAAGTAAAGCATTGGTATTGTGGTAGCATTGGTCTTGTGGTAGCATTGGTCATGTTGTTTGGTTATTCAATCATACTCCTGGACCCAATTCCAGGTTGCTTTCCCAACTTTCTTTGCAACATAAATTTGAGACGTCACAGGATATGTAATCAACAATTTCTTTTACTTACTAGTTGTGTTTTCTCCTCCAGGTATGCAAGAATACATCGAGGCTGTATCCTTCTACAAATACAATAGAGATGAGACCCTTGTAAGCATGGATGAGGTTCAAGCTGATTTAGTCTTCACGGAGACGGTTAAAATGCAAGACATGGATGTGGAGGAAGAGGACAACCAGGAAACAGCACAAGATACGATTACGTACACTGCCTTTGTTGCTCCTATGGACTACATGTTGGGCATAGCTGATTTGACGGGAGAGCTGATGAGGTCTGCTATCAATTGTGTAGGGAATGGTGACCTTGATAAACCTTTCCAATTGTGTTGTTTCATGAGACAGATACATGATGCGTTCTTATCGTTTGGGGACATGTCCCGGGCGCTCCCACGGAAGATGAACGTGTTGAGGCAGAGTTTGCAGAAAGTTGAGACTGCATGTTATACCCTCAAGGTTCGGGGTTCGGAGTTTCCTAAACATATGTTGGCAGATATAATGAGAAACTTACAGGCTAAGCAAACCTTTCATTCTGATGAGCTGGAATATAATAACGTGGATGATTAACTTTCTCACGGTTAAAACAAAACCCCACCTTCTCAAGTTTGGCAAAAGCTTCTTGACCAGGATACTGACCTAAATTCACTGACTCTAAAGACAGTTCACAACTTATCCATGGTACATGGAAGACCATGACAAGTAGGAAAAAGTTTGTGTCATTTGAACATATTACCCAGTGGGCTTTGAAACGTCAAGCAAATATATTGGGGGGAGCAGTTTGTGTTGTCCAGATGTAAGGTGCAAAACTTGAACCACGTTTGATTTCAACTTCATTGGATACTTGACGGGTTTGCTTCTCCAGGGACTGTTTGATGAACACTGCACAAGTAATCAATGTACCCAAGCCAAAGATTAAACGAAAGAAGCATTAAAGATATTTACAAAAATCTTTGGCATTGTTTAAGTCTTCCGGGCCAACATGCCACGTCACCAATCTGACAGTAGTTGGTACCATCTGATCATAATATTGCTTGCCTATCCTGTGTGTCCTTAAGATGGTTACAGTACTTTACTGCGATGGATCGTCACTGAGGTTGTGACTATCTAAGACAAGCCACTGCATCATGTTTGAAAATAATATGCAAACACCGTACAGAAGTGAGCACAATCAAAAAGCAAGATTGGACACAACCTCTCAATATCCTTGAAAACTGGTCTCGCTGACCTCAGTCATAGAATGAGACTGGTCACAACCTCCAAATGTCCTTGAAAGCTGGCCTTTCAAACTCATGAATAAGCCCTATCCTATACGAGATAGGCCACAACCTCCCAATGTCCTTGTAAAGTTGTCTTATAGACCTCGGTCACATATATAGCACGATTTTCACAACCACCCAATGTCCTCGAAAGCAGATTTAGAGACCTCCAGCATGAAGGAGGACTTGTCACAACCTCCCAATGTCCTTAAAAACTGGTCCCGCTGACCCCAACCATATGTATAGTGAGACTGGTTACTCACTCCTGCAACTTGACATTTCTATGTCAACTGTGCCACCACATCCCTCCGGAGCCGTCTCTTTCATCACCTGGTGAGACTGCTCACAGCCTCCAAATGTCCTGGAAAAGTGGTCATGCAAACTTGGGATACCACATAACTGATTAGGCTGTACCTAGTACAGGACAACTGGTCTTGAAGACTCACAGAGGACATTACCAGGTCAAATTTGGTTTGGTTGTGACTGTCTCATCTATCTCACCATACCGGCATAACAGTGGCGGCACCAGTTATACAACTCTGTCCCTTTAGTATTGAACAATACATGTCAGGCAGTCCGAGGTACAGCCAATATCAATCAACCATAAGAGAGATGAGACAATCACAGCTAGACCAAATTCGGCCTCCCTCCCTCCACCGTCTTGCAAACACCATAAGAGAGATGCGATCGTCACAACCAGACCAGATACGC
Organism: Lineus longissimus; assembly: GCF_910592395.1. NCBI lineage: Eukaryota > Metazoa > Nemertea > Pilidiophora > Heteronemertea > Lineidae > Lineus > Lineus longissimus. Next base: position 19,592,148 of record NC_088310.1, on the reverse strand, counting down.
CCTCCCTCCACCGTCTTGCAAACACCATAAGAGAGATGAGACAGTCACAACCAACATCTCTTAAGAACAAGCCTCTGACTTTATCAGTGACATGTATTGTACAATACTGAAGAGGAGAGCGTTGTATCTCATCCCTACCCACACTTGGGTAGGGTTTGCTTACATGAGTCAACGTGTTCATACCATAGGAAAATTGCACCAGAAATATCGAGAAAGATTCCTCTTGTGATTTTGTTATTGCATAAAAGGATGAGACGCGGTTCAAACGAGAATGATATACCAAGTTTTCTTTCAATGGGCCGGTGTAGAAGTTTAAAATGTCCTAGGATAGAATGCCCGGGAAACAAAGGATTCTATTATGCGCTTCACTCTCTGAACTATTGACGGTCAGGGTCCCTATAGAACCATATTGCTGACTACAATAGGGCCGGACACTTTTTCCAGGGGGGCATTTGTTACTGTTACACCAGGGTCGATTTCGTTCTCAGTGTCAGTTGACTTTAATTTTGATTTTGATGGACAATGGTCCTTGAATTAAACAGCTTGAAATTTTTGCAGATGAAATTGAGTGCAGTTGATTGCAGAAGTTTTGTAACCAGTCGTTGCTCAATGATGTCATACGTTATCGAGACAATATCCATTCATGGTCCATGTTTCAGAGTTACGTGGTATCACCCAGAAGCCTCTGCGAGGCGCCCATTCCAACACGTGGAGGAAGCCACCATGATGAGTTTTTTTCAATTTTCACCAAAGAAATTGAAGATAAAAAGGTAAGACTGAAACCAAACCATCTAAATTTGATGCTGTGAGATGCGAAGAGTAAATTCATTTGTGCAAGTTAGTTGTTTTACAAACTGAGGGCACCGTTGTGCGGTCTCCTCTAAAGAAAGCCATTCTAAAGAGCCGTTCCCAATGCATGTATACCTCCACATGAGGGTGCCATTCCGTATATTCCGACCAAGTCTTTGGTATGACGGTGCGTTGCCACGAGCAAAGGCAGAGCACGTGAAACGTTTCATTCGAAGCCCAATGTAGGCCTATATCTTCAAGTGACTTGTATAAACAGTAAGGGCCCTTGGTCATTTCAGAATTAGCACTAAATATGTCCCTCGTACAAGCGTGAATCATTTCGACCTACTGTGAGATGTGAGAGACCCCTATTGGCGGCTTTTTGTAACTTTATCTTACCTGCCTAGCTGCTGCCTATATTGTCCTTTAAACCAGCCTTCGGGTCAATTTTGTTATACTCCAATATCATCCCCTTGTTCTCATCTATTTCTCTGCAAAATTCTCAAAATTCCTTCATCTTGTATTTTCCAGATGCTAATGTGAAAGGGAGACGAAATCTCGACAGAGGAGGGCGACCAGGATGAACTCTTAGCTCGTTTCCGCGAAACACCAATGACTTGTTGAAGGCAAGGCCAATATTTTGTGAAAATGTCTCTCAAATACTTTAGTTACACCTGTCAAAGCTGAAAACTATCCGAATATGCCCACCCCCCTTCCAAAAAACCAACAACAACACCCAACCCTTATAGAACTGAGAACTGACAGTTTTAAGCTATCCTTTCGATCTTCTATTGCTGAAATGCTATAATCTGAGCTGGATAGCATACGAGTTTGAATCTCCAATGCTAGTATATCATGTACAGAGTATCACTTCCAAAAATATGACAAGCATTGTATCAAAGATTCATTCAGTGTCTCCTCTTCTGTTTGAAATTGATTTGAGTATAAAAGCATAAAAGCAAAAAGAAAATGCTCAAAGACCACAATGTGGCTAATGGAAACTGCATTAAAACAGCCAAGTTCAATACTGACGCATTGATTGGCCATGTCAGCATCTATTGCATTCACGCCATGTAGACCTGGAGCGAGATATCCTGAACCTCATACTGGTCTAAGCTCCCTTTAAACGTGGCCGGGTCGGTAAATCTTGATAAGATGCGAAAACCTTTGTCGTCAAGATGACTTCTTTCAGACATCCTCAATTTGGTTAGCATAAACTTGACAAGTGTAACTAGGTATCATAGTGAGGTTTAGCTTGCAATGCGCTATGATTACGTTTACGTTTCGAAAAAAATTTGTAACGCAATGAAAGTGTTTCGTCCTGCTGATAATTTGCAACTTCATCTTTAATGAAGTATAGCCTCGAATGAAAAGTAAGTCGATTGCAAGCAATGCTTTGAAACCGTAAACGTAAGATAACACGTAAGCTTGTGAAACCACACTATTGTTTCTGTTGCCCAAAGCATGAACATGATGACAAACTGTTGCTGATCAAAACAGTGCTGAGTCCTAATCGATGAAAAGTTCTAGAAATGAAGTTTGAAAAGGTTCACCACTTTGTAAAATTTGAAAATTTAGCAAGAAGTTCACCACTTCCCTTACTCAATTGAGAAGTTTTTTCAATGTTTTTAATTGCAAACAATCCCTTGATTTATCAAAATAACTAAAATTTTGTCATCATCTTCATGGTTGGGACCACCGAGATTGTTGAATCCGGTGTAAGATTTTTTGGTTGTTCTCCATATTTCAGTTTTTCCATATAGTATGTGATAGTCAACAGAGACAGTGATTTTGCTTTTCAATTAGGGAAATGAGTGATAAATATTTTCACGATTTGACACATTTCCCTTAAAAGCCATGTTGATCTTTTGCCTGGAAACACTGAAATATGGGGAACAACCAAAAAAGCTTACACCGGCAAACTTCACGAAAGGGTATGTTTCTTGAAACTGGTGTTTTTGGCTGCAAATTAAGAAAAGTTCATTGAAAAAACTTGTAAAAGATCTAGCTTCCGTCGGGATTCGAACCCAATACCTTCTGGTCATAGGTCCACCGCTCTAACCACTAGACCACCAAACCACTCACAGATCTGAGCTGGCAGTAAGCAACTCACTAAACCCAAAATGCCACAGGGACGACCCACTGTCAAATGAATGGTGTCCATTTCGTCTCCCACGAATGATTTCGCGATGCCATTGTGGCCTTTTCAGCCGTAAGTCCAATTGAATCATAGCATTACTCCACCTGATTTTTCGAGACATTGTTCAATGATGGTTAAAAAAGTTTAGGCCTCTATAGGCCAACGCTGAAGTTAAACTGCGACCAATCCGGGTCCCATAACGACATTCCAAATGTTTCCATTCCCAAACGAAATCTTCCCTAAATGTACTTTATCATGTTTAATGAGTTATCATGTATCCCATCACTGAAGTGTTGTTTTGGAAAATACAATAGAGAGGTAAGACTTTGATCGAGAACGATATGTCTTTTTGACAGACGACGGAGTGTTGCTTGTTGTCAGGAATGGAATACAATGAAACAGTGTGTCTTTAATTTTTGGTATGCCTAGAAACAAAAGCTTTACCTCAAAGAATTAAAATAGTTTCTACTGGAATGATTAGAAGCAATGTACGAAACCACCAGAAAAAACATTAACTCGTTCTCGGATCAAAGTCTGCACCTCTCGTGCTATTTTCATGGTATTTTTGGTGAATGTCACTTAGGACCTTCTGTTTCTCAAAGAACGTCCCACAAAATGGGCTTTACTCTCTGTCACACCACACAGCGTAAATCGTTGATGTGGATATAGGGCTTTAGCTATAAAGCGTTTTACCGTTCAGTTTCACAGACATGATTGTGATTATTGGAACGATGATTAATGCAGGCCAACCTGATTTGATTAATCAATAGTTCTATTGTTTGAATCGAATCGAAGTGGACAATTTAATTTGGAATTTCTGATTTTGACAGTCAACCAGTTTTGGACACCCTATACATACGTAGGCCTATACATATTGAATGTTATGATTAATATTACGTCAGTCATGGCCAAATGTTCATGTTCAAATGTTTACGAAGTTGTTTCTTTAGAATTTATACATTGTTAAACGAAATATGATGGGGGAGAGGGTTATGAATTCACGTTGCCTAATAAGGGTCAAACATATTGCTTATATGACGAAAACCTCAATTACCTTGGAGAACTCTTGATCAGCAATTGAGTTGGCATTTTTAAAATCCTAAAGAAACAATTTCAGTGACTTTTAATCTACTGTCCCTGACGGTGATTACAAAATCAGACAGTGTATAAGAAATACTTTAAACTCACAACAATAAGACCACCCGATGAAACTTTTAAAATTGATCCGGTATCAAAGTTAATGAAATAGGGTCTTATACACGTGATTTTACAGTATTTCGCCATCTTTGCGATGTACCGTAATCCATCTGTATGAAATATAGTCTGATTGAAAAGTTATAATAAAAATATGATAATTTTTAAATTTTGTTTCTTATTTGTAACTTTTGATTGATTTGATATCTCCCCATTTGGAATATGGAGGAGGCAGAGGAAATCGGAAAGCAAAATAGTCAAATATATGGCATGTTACATTCTTAGAAATAAAGGTTTTTTATGATTTTACGGGAACGTATTTCAAACTATATTTGATTTCAAACAAAAGCCTTGCGGTCTCCCCATGGCATGGCACAAAAAAGGGTTTGAAATACGTGAAGACCTTTATTCTTAAGACTGTATATAATGTTGCAAATTTCATTGGTTGTTATTGTATTCAATGTTTAGCTTGATTACTAATACATTTTCTCCAAAGTTTATTATTATGTGCAGCTATGAGTTTGTAAGCAAAGTAACCAGATTTCGTTGGTTGATTTGCTGAGCAACTTATGTTTTTATCGCCATGTATGTGTAAGCGATTTATGTGTGATGCAGTATATTTAAGTTTGATGATACTTCCGTTTATTGTTGGTAAAAGGGTCAATAAAGGACTTTGACACTGCTCTGAAATGACTCCGATAGGCTTGCGCCATTCAGGGCCATCAGACAAGTTTCAAAGTTCTTCGTTTGTCCTCTTATACACGACAGTTTGAACAAAGTAACATCGAACTTAAACCCTGCATAATACATTGAATACTTTACGCAATTCACTTCATGGTATAACATAAGTTGTTCAGCAAATTGACTCAAAGAATCTGACAACTCCGCTTACAAAGTCGCACATAATATTCACTTTGAAGACTTGTATTAATAGTTAAACATTGAACATAATAATAACAAGTGAAGTTTGCAATTGCCATATTTAGCCGACTACAGGACAAGGAAAACCAGGATCGACGGATTTTTTTTCGAAAAAAAGGGGGGCCCCGGAATATAGGCTATCTCCAAAAACGTCAAAAAAAAACTCGAGCGTGACCTGGCTCCGTAACTTCTAAGAAGAAAAAAGTTACGAGGGGAAGTCACGCACAACTTTTTTTTCGACTTCTGTGGACTTAGCGTATTTTTGATAAAAAATTATGGATAAACTTACGGAGCGAAGTCACGCTCGATTATTTTTTTGACATTTGTGGACTTAGAACATTTTTGAAGAAAAAATCGCAGGAAGAATCAAATGGAAACAATGCCATAGTGGACACCACAATTCAGGAATGAGAAGTGGATTTTAATTTTCAACAAGAGAAAAGAATTACTATAAAGTAATTGTCTTTCATCCATGATTACCGACTCGTTGTGCGCTCCCCTCGAAACTTTTACAATGATATGCAAAGAATAGATATAAGTAAATAAGTTTTATTCAAAGTTAGTGAACATGAATACAGATGAAAAACGATTGGTTTTACAACTTAGAAATCGGGTTGCGATTTGTGGTGGATGGAGTCGGAGTTGGACGAAGAGGCAAGGTATGGACGGCGTCAACGTATATATACTGAAACGACAGGAAAGAAAACAAAGTTTTAAATGTGTGCAAGAATATACATGAGAATCGTATACCAGGCTCGCCTGTATAAGAGGTGCTTTCTGAGTGTCATATAACGCCTCCACTGTGGAAATGCTATGTTTGGTGTGATTAACAGCGATGTGACATGCAAGGAAGGGTAAAATGTTGATGCATCCCATGTCACATTGGGCCATATTGACACTAGAGATTAGAATTTCGAACAGTGGAGTCAAGTATTGATGTTAGTTACATCTAATACAGGGTCGGGGGCCACGGAGGGCCGGAGGACTGACAAGAGGCTCTATGCTTTGAAGCCATGACGCTTCCCTTCGAGTTAATTAATCTATCAAACCACATCGAGAGATACAGATTAGAAAAAAAAACATGCAATAAAGATATAAACGAGTTTGGCTTCAAACAAAATTTTAGGATGGCAATTTACGATATGGTTAATCAGCGCAGACAGGATGGTAAAGAAATCTCGGACAAGCACTCATTCACTTATATTCATTCAAGTATGTTTTTGATGGTATATATGTATATATGTATACATATAATCTCTCCTCACTTTTTTGGTCCATTGGACAAATAGGACGGAGATTCTCTCTAGGACGCTATAGTGTTCACAACGGGACAACTTTTCTCTGGCCTTTGATCTGCAAATAAAGAGAGAAGACAGACATGAGTCAACTTCATTGAAGACTATCGGTATCTCCTCTAGTGGACGGGGTAGTGCCGAATTTACAGTAACTCGGCATTGACCAAAAAGAAGAAAGCTATAGATACATTTTGCCTCTCCCTTAGTAACTGCCGAGTTTCAACCGCTTGTCGTTCATCTAAGACGTTCACAGTATCAAGGACAGTAGGAGGAAGGGACAATTATTCAAGTAATAAATAAATAGTTTGGAAAATTTGTTGAAAAACGGACTGGTAATAGCCCGAGTTGCCGAAAGAGAAGGTGCTGTAAAAATTTCACCAAATTTGTCTCATAAGGAGGCGGGGAGCCGATTGCACTGTCATTTGGTATCTTCCATCCTGCTGGATTGCTAATTGAGGAGGACGCACACTCATTAGCCTTGCACATTAGAACTCGGTCATCAGACCAACTTTTGGACGGGGATGAGCGGAGTTCACAGTAATTTGGCGGCCGGAGCGCATGATGCACGCGGCGGAGTGAAGCATCACTTTATCGTGGCATTTTTACGCTCTGTCAATCTAAAAGTTTTGCCCAGAACGAACTGAAAATGTCGAGGTATGCTTACCAAAGATACTCGTTTGATCGTTTTGCAGAAATATGCTTTATTTCTCTTGAAAATCGAGCTTTTTGTGAAAAACTTCGTGGACGTATTTCCCATGCCTTCCCCGGACGCCACGTGGAATGCCTATCACGGGTCTCGCGAGAAGCGAGTTTGAACCCTTTGTCCATGGCTCCTTATGAAATTGACATGAGTCGTACACCAAGAGATGGGGGCTAGTCAATAAAGTGTAATAGGACATGGACAACGCCTGCATAGTTCTTGTTATAAACAGATTGAGATTATAAATAAAACATGCCCACAATGAAGATAATTATGAATTTTGATTAAAAAGCTCTAATAGGCATTTCGAAACTTCAGAAATATTTGTCACCCTGAAAAAACATCTTATAGTGGTCACATACTAAAGGGACAGGGTTGTAATGATGAGATAGACGAGACAGTCACAACCAAACCAAATAAGGTTTTGTATGAGTCTTCAAGACCAGTTGTCCTGTACTAGGTACAACCTAATCAGTTGTATGGTATCCCGAGTTTGCATGAGCACTTTTCCAGGACATTTGGAGGTTGTGACCAGTCTCAGCAGGTGATGAAAGAGACAGCTCAGGAGGGATGTGGTGGCACAGTTGACATAGAAATGTCAAGTTGCAGGAGTGAGTAACCAGTCTCACTATACCTATTTGGTCCGGTTGTGACTGTCTCATCTCGCTTATGGTGTTTGTAAGACAGTGGATGGAGATTGTATTTGGTCTGGTTGTGACTTTCTCATCTCTCTTATGGTGTTTGCAAGACAGTGGAGGGAGGGAGGCCGTATTTGGTCTAAGTTGCGATTGTCTCGTCTCTCTTATGGTGTTTGCAAGACAGTGGAGGGAGGGAGGCCGTATTTGGTCTAAGTTGCGATTGTCTCGTCTCTCTTATGGTGTCTGCAAGACGGTGGAGGGAGGCCATATTTGGTCTAGTTGTGATTGTCTCGTCTCTCTTATGGTGTCTGCAAGACGGTGGATGGAGGCTGTATTTGGTCCGGTTGTGATTGTCTCGTCTCTCTTATGGTGTCTGCAAGACGGTGGATGGAGGCCGTATTTGGTCTTTATGTGATTGTCTCGTCTCTCTTATGGTGTCTGCAAGACGGTGGATGGAGGCCGTATTTGGTCTAGTTGTGATTGTCTCGTCTCTCTTATGGTGTCTGCAAGACGGTGGATGGAGGCCGTATTTGGTCTTTATGTGATTGTCTCGTCTCTCTTATGGTGTCTGCAAGACGGTGGATGGAGGCCGTATTTGGTCTAGTTGTGATTGTCTCGTCTCTCTTATGGTGTCTGCAAGATGGTGGATGGAGGAAGGGCGTATTTTATCTGGTTGTGACTCCCTCATCTCTTTAACGGTGTTTGCAAGAGTTAAGACTGTCTCATCTCTCTCACCTTTTTGGCATGATGTTAGAGGTGCCAGACCAGATTTGGTGCAGTTGTGACTGTCTCATGTACAAGACAGCGGTCGTAGGCATATTCAGTCTGGTTGTATTGTCTCGACTCTCCCACTGCAAGACAGTGGAGATACCATGCCAACTTGTGACTGTCACTTGTCTCTGGCCATATTTTGAAGACAATAAAGGTACCAGGTCGAATTCGGTTTGGTTGTGACTGTCTCACCTTGCTCACCATGCTAGCAAGACAGTACCAATGGCAGACGTGATTCATTCTGCATGGTCTCACTGTCTTGGCAAGATGGCAAATCTGAACGGAGACAACCTCACGTGTCCTTCAGGGTGTGATAGTCTGATTGTGGCAAACTCGGATTGTGATGTTTGTGACGAATTGCTGTTACATGTGAATCTCGCGGCCATTTCTTGGGCAAATAGTGTAAATGGGCGACTCCTCTCTTAGGGTGAATACATATTCCGCAACCAAGTGATATAGTATCCAATACATCTACATTATTTATCAATAAGTAGCTCTCAATAGCATGAAGACAAGGAATATATCTACAAATGACTGTCTTGGGTACTGTGATTAATTATGTAATATATATCAAACTGCTTTTTGCTGTTACATGTGGATCTCCCAGCCATTTCTTGGGCAAATATTCTTAATGGGTGATTCCTCTCTCAGGGTGAATAATCTATTCCACTACAAAGTGATACAGTATCCAACACATCTGTTAGTACAGACATGACTAATGGAAAACTATATAGGATAAATATGACTTTATTTATCAATAAGTAGCTCTCAACAGCATGAAGACAAGGAATATATCTACAAATGACTGCCTTGTGCACTGTGATTGATTATGTAACTTATCGAACTGCTTTTCAGATCTTTCTCAAGTGAAGATATGATTCCCAAGACGTAATGGAGGAACGAGGAAGTGTCAAACACAGAGGTGGGTCCCAGGAGGGCGGCCCATTCCATGACGTCAGACATGGGAAGATTGATGTCAAAATAAGCCACCCACGTCAAATCACCTTGGCGACAAAACATGGCCTGGGAATCATCAAGCTGGTCTACAATGCAAACTTAACCATGTTTAGCAATTAGCAGATTCTAATCTGGCTCTGAAATGCCAATTAAATAGCTTGTTCACACTTAAGTTTAGTTTAGCTAATGGTGTAACTGTACACAAGGTATTGCTCATTCAACCAAGGTTCAGTAAAAAGACCTCTCCATTCAATTTTGTCCCGCAAAATCCCAAATAGGGATACAGTGTCAAGGTGACTGATTTTTCCAACTAGCCTGGTTATGACATCAAATGAAATGCACATCAAAACTTATGTGACTATTTCAGTGGCAGGCAAGGTCCATGAACAAACAGAGGATATGACTTAACCAGGGAGAGCCAGCTTTAAGTTCAACACAATAGCTAGCATAATTACTCACAGTGCTGTGCGACGTCAGGTACAACTGAAGCCTAATATGAAGGGAAGCTAAGCAGAATGCTATCCTAAATTCGGGGTCAATGATTTTTACAAACACAGAAATGTACAACTTTATACAAAGGTTTGAATGCTGAACAGACTTACAGACTGAACAAAGCTTAACACTGACATTTGCCTTGATAGTTGGTTGCCAGTTGCAATGTGAAAAAGTACAGTCGTAGGCCAATATGTCATCCTGCACAGGTTTTGAAAGTGGCACAATATTTTTGTATGATGGTCTGGTAACTTATTAAATATGAATAAATGAAACAATTAAAGGGAACTGGAACCGCCGAGCGATTTATTAAACTTTTCGACTTTCACCGCCCGAGAAAATCAAACTTCCAACTTCCTATTCGAGTTCAGATTTGTAGCTCCGCCCCCAGTGCCCGAGCATGCGCAGTTCAATTTGTTATTATTGAGAATCATGTGAGAATCACGTGAGTCATACGATCTTTCATTCATGAGTTTTTGTAGTAAATTCCATAGTAGTGACGTCACTCAATGATTGACAGCTAGGTGCCTTTTTTCATTCATGCCTCGTTCTGATCACCCGATACGCGGGAAATGAAAACGAGGTCATACGAACTGGCTTGGCGGTTCCAGTTCCCTTTAAAACACATATGAGTCTTGAGATCTAATGTTATCGAGGTGGTAAACAATACCAATTTGTTGACAAATCAAAGGCAGTGATAGATGGTATAGCAACCATACTACAATGGCAAGTTTTTAAACTAAATCCCTTCCCCAGTCATTTTATCAGGGCGATGCATGAGGCCCTTGCCCACTTTTTTTGGCCGAGACCAAAGATTTTTCAGAGAACTTCTCTAAGCAAATTACTACTTCTAATTAGAACCCTCAGATGCCAAAAAAATGCATATTTGCACTTAAATTTCAATCATTTTCTAGGGGAGGGTCCCCAGATCCCTTGGCCCATTCAGTGCTCTTTGGTTGAGGCTCCCCCTCCCAAATTTCTGGATCCACCACTGTGAGAAAATACTGAAAATAATGGTATTCAGTATAACGATACCCTTCATCTTATCTTCACATTTGTTTTCAACTAGTATTTACAAATACTCTAATAATGGAAAGCATTTTATACAGCAAGTAAAATAAATTAATACAAAGCGGCAATTATGAATACATTGCTAATAAACTGGTCAGTTTCATCTTGAGTTTGCCACAATCATCAGTACATATTCTAGTACAACATATAAGAAAATGCACAGGTGTTTCAGCAAACACTGTTTGAAGTAATACAGGGTGCTCCACAAAAAAGTGCAACACTTGAAATATAGACTAAAATTTTAGAGTACAAATAGTGAGAAGTATATTATATGATATGGGTGGAATGAATTTAAGATTCATCTTGTTTCCATCAGTGATAGGGTTCTGCATCATTGAGCATCTACTCTTGAGAGACACAAAATGACAATTGCTGTGTGCTCCATCTTTTTGGGTCACCCTGTATTTACTGGAATATTATCACAACTTGTTCATAGTCACGGTGTCAATAGATGGCATGACATGATTTTGATTCGATGACACAATGTTTAACAACGGCAGGAATGTCGCCTGAGTGAGCATTAAGTCAGCACATGATCTTTAAAATGTTTCACATCCCCGATCTAACATAATTTCACTGGATCGTGGTATAAAACCCAGGTCATAACTCATTAAGCCTTCTATAAGAATTGGTCATAATTCCCAAACTTGTCTCCAAAGACATCACTGATCTCAGTTCCTTTAGTCAAATCACATGACAGAACATCATCCGACCTAATAAATCAGAACTTAAAATCTTTCGTTGTTTACACTTGAACTATGAACAGACAAAATTCTTGAAATGTTAAGAACAAAATGGTTTGAAAGCCACTTGCTTTTTTCCCGAAATCGAACAGCACATCGTAGTCAAAGAACCACATTTAAGAACACGAAACTCAAATTCTTATCTGTAATATACAAACTACATCAAGCCAGAACAACTGCAATCTTAGACTACAACCATAGGTTGTATTACTCTTTATACATGTAACCTTCTCGTGCCTTGAACAATTCAGTAAGGCCAAAAGTCTGGGCCTCAAATCGACTCGTGCCTAAACGTATTAGGGCCACAGTACATTGCAGCACATCCATCAGTTGGCAGAGTGGTCACATACACATCAATCAGTATCTGGAACTTATACCAGTCATTGGCCCGAAATATTAAACCTCAGCCACAGACAAAATTGGTCGGAAAGTCCAGCATCTTTTGAAAACTTGCGCCAAATCTCTCAAACTTAGTTCAGCTGAACATCAATCTGCATCAAAAACATGAATCTTTCTTTGGTGAACAGAAAGCGTCCGATTGAGTAATTTGAGTTTCTAGCAGAGTGCACCGCTGACTTTGATGAGGTATTTCAAGTTGATACAATTTGCCATCGAAGGTCAGGTGACTTCACTCATCCTCCGTATCGGAGTCACATGGTATGTCAAGTCCCGTGTGCATCGACACTTGTACGTTACGATTCAGACTTATCGCTGGGAAAAATACACCGTGGAGATTCGTAAATGCTATTGGTCCATGGGGCTCCTCATTTACATAAAAGCTAATCATGTGTTGATTTAAGTCTAGTAGAACACCGACGATGCTTCCCTTCTGAATGCCGCCGTCTGTTCGTCCAGTGTGCTCTCCGTTGTGTCGGAACCAACTTCGAGAGGAGTCGATGTACATGCACCAGCCTTTGTCGTCTTTTCCTGAGCAAGAAAAACAACAATAATTAGATTTTGAAAAGTTTCGAAGTTAGATCACTAGGTACCAATACTGTGAAAGGAAAACCAATCATCACCTCAGTGCAACCATTGGGCATGACATTTGGCCAGAGGGAACTTGCTTGCAATACTTAGGCTTTAAGGAGACTGAGGGAACAGCTCTGAACGACAGCTGAATTTATCAACCGATTTGGAGTGACTGTCTGGCGAGTGCAAAGAAGATTAGCTCAGCATCATATACACAGATGGCTCCACCACCAGACCATTTACCCGTATGCATGATAATTGTCTGGACTGAAGGTATTTGAGGATCGAACCAATGTATTGGATAGCGTCAACGTTAGATTCCTAAGGTTCGGGCCACAGATAATGGAAGCCGTATCCACCACAGTTTGTGGCCAAGGTGACCTGGCTGTCTCTAGTCAGGGGGAAACCTGCCAAGCTAGACACCCTGCCAAATGAATAGAATAAGAAGGGGTATCTGGTGTGAGGATCCTTACCGAGTACGCTTTCTTTATTCACGTCAAATCTTGCGATTCCAAATGCGGGGTCTGGTTGGTTGTCGTAACGGTCGATACAGATCTCCCAATAATGGACGCCTTTGGAGAAGCCCACGTTGCCGAGAATGACGCGATCTTCGTAGCTTGTACAGGTCAAGGTCAGGTTGCCACCGGTGAAGATCACATCGGGTGTGGTTGAGCCTGGATCCATCTGGAACCACGCAACTGAAAGAACGAGGGCTAATGTTAGAACAGTCTTCATCTCAAAAGGTCCTGACGACTAGTTACTTTAACTTAATCCTTGAGCCTGCTCCCTCCAGAGGTGTCCAACTTGATTGTTTTATGCATGTCTGTTTCTTGATTCAAACTTTGCTTACCTTCAGCAGTTTGTAGACAGATTGGTTCGCTGTAGATACTCTCTCCAGCATGGTTGTGTGCCTTCACCCGAGCTTGGTACATACTGTCGAAGTGAAGACCGTCAACTGTACAGATTGTTTCTCGGCCACAATACACCTCCTGCAAAATGACACCATGAAAATTATGGGCTGTATCATCATCATTTCACTTCCTTCCCAATATACTTGAGATCTCTGATAGAGCACCCCAGATGCAGAATCCAAGCCGAGCTACCAAGAGGAACACTACTGCTTCATCAAACTGCATACTTTTCAAGGCATTATTATCAGCCGAGTAAGGTGACAAAAATATCAATGGTTATAGCTAGAATATAGTGAGATGCTGTTGAGGGCTCTATTCCAGGCAGACATATAGAGTCAACTAAGTCCAGGTTAATGTTTGTCCATTCGACTTTATCTGAGCCTAAATATCAGTCCAGCTCTCAATGAAACATCATCACTACATCAGGTTTCCACAAGAAGGTCAGGTTCGAATACTCTGATGATTGAGTCAGGTACCTACCCTAAATGCTCCTTCATTACCGTCATCAAGTTCAAGCGTGTAGACGTCAACAATGCTCCCAAGATGTGGCTGCCACGCGATCGTCACGCTGTTATTCTCGGCGGTACAGTCCTCTGGGATGATCAATGGAGCATCAGGAGCTGAAAGATACAAATAGGAAATCGACATGAGCATCAACTAAAATCATGAAGCTAAAATGAAATGAACATTGCTAAATACTGTTTGCCTCCCCTGACCAACGGCTCCAATGACCAAACAAAATTTTGATAAATGAATTGAGACAAGGGACCAATATCCTGCTATCCAAACACCAATAAATCTCACACCTAACGGTCAAATATGAATTATTGATGAGCAACTTCCTCAGAACTCATGCAGTAGTTTTTTAGCGATTTATTATGAGCGGTAAATGGCCATGCTAGTTACAAGACTGCACAGATTAGCATGAAGTTTTGGCATTTAGTGAATAGTTGCCACAATGGTTTGGTTCAAAAGATGCTCTTTCCTATTGTCAATTACGATGATTTCTATCAATTTTTTAGGGTCTGATACTCTAGGAGGCAAATCTATTTGCATAACAGTAGAAATAAAATGTCACAGAAAGGTTTTTGTGCATGAAACTAACTGCATAATGCAACATCAAACAGCCAAAAACAAGGTTCTGCTATTCCACTAATTGTAGAGATAACTATTATGGTCCGAATGGCAATCGATATTCTCTGTGTCAAGTGAAGTTGAGTTGGTGCAAACATTTTTAGTCAAGGACAGCGGCATAGGCGCATTGATGAGGCCATTTATCACAATCTATCTGTGGAATATCTGTGATATAACCATTGCTAGCTGGTTAGACATCTGGTGGCATCCACTCCAGACTTGGTGGCGACCTCAAGTGACCAATACTCATCGATCGCGCTCCTCAAAAGCACAATATGCGTTTACGCGCCACTTTAGCAAGACGAAACTATTGAATCAGCGTATAATAAATACAAGTGTTTCCGAATCAATATAGAGGGTGACAGCCGACAGCACGCCCGGATCAGCACTTTCTCTGTCATTAGTCCATTTGGCTGGATAAACAAACTGAGCCTATTCATCATAACAGTTAATTTAGTTTTTTATCTAGAGGCAGAACATCAGCCTAGGAAATTTGCATGAAAGTAAACAGAAAATCGAATTTTATTTGTAATTCAATTCATGTAATTTCAGTAGCCATGCCAATTGCAATTTTTTACATGTCTATCAATATCATATTAACAATCTATAAATTCTCACATACAATGCGAATAGGGTCAAATATCAGAGAATGCTGTCTGATAAACACAGAATAAGACTTTCTGTTTGGTTTTTTCCCTTGTCTGTATTATTTATTGCAACTAGAATTTCCCCAGGCATAAAATGAACTTCGATCAATTCTATGCTGTGGAATAATTTTGGGTTCAGGTTCAAAATTGGTTAATACCATAATATTGCATAAACCACGTAAACAGTTGAGAGGAGTATTATTACTTGGAGAATATTTTCTGAATATTATGAAATACGGCATGAAATACACAGTGCCTCCCAGTGGAATAGGTCATTGTTCAGCATCACTTTGCCCCAGGACTTCATGGTAACTTCGGCAATGCAATCGCCCGAAGCAACCATCAAACCCCAATTCATTACATCAAACATGTTTATCGACTCTAGGCGCAAGGTCATAAGGTCAAGGATGGTGTTCCCCCAAGGAAATCCCCTGCAGACTGGGAGGCGCCAAGTGATTGGTGGGCAGTTCGTGTCGCAATGAATGAAAGCAAGTCATATTGTGATGTGCTTATAACAACCTTCCCCAAGGGTGGGGTCGAGGTCCATCGAGGTAAAATGCTCAGTCTAAGCAGGTCTAATAAACCAACACATGTTATGAACATTTTGTACCTCAGACTTATTTCAAGCTTGGAAGTGTTAATAACCTTGATCTGCATTGCATGTACAGTATTTCATTTTGCATCGCTACATACATGTCCTCTTGTCTGACAAGTTAACACAACAATGGGCTACATTTGCGCTAATCTCGCCAAGTGCATGTTCACTAATATCATCAGATCAAAGGGTCCATGAGCTTATTAATGGAAGCCTTTTGTTTCCTATGAAAGCTAGCCGATTTCACAGGTGGCTTGGCTAAGTCATTAAGTGGCTAAATCAAGGGGGATTGCTAATGAGGACAGTGGACATGACATTACCATCACAATATATCAGACACAAAATGAGTAGCAAAGCACCTTGGTCTGGAAGAAAGAACCAGAGACAAGTGCTTGTGGAGAGGAGGGGGTCCGGCAAGTGGCACCTAGGGCAATTGGGGGGCCGTCGGACCATTCACCAAAGCAGACATAATATTGAAGCATGACCGCCTCATCACACTGCTATCACTGCGCCAGAGTATGCCCCAGGACATGCTTCAAGTACCACCTACGGCATTGGCTCGAGAAATTCACGCCACACTTCTGTCCCCAATTTCACGCTGAGATCCAACCAATAACTGACTCACTCTTTAAGCTTTGGTAGATCTTCCAGAATATTTGAAAGGGGACAGCAAATTCAACTCTCAAAAGATATTGCAGCGATAGATTTTTTCTCAGTTTTCCAATTGCCAAGCACTCAAAAGAGTGAAGGCATGCGTGAACACTAGCGTAAGGCTCATCCCACCCTTGCTGAATCAGCAATTTCAGATTTTTTTTCTCAAAAACCAATACCAATCTTTTTTGCAAACGTTGAGTGACTCAACGATTCTCTAGCCCTTAATTTGATTTCACCAGCTAGTGAATAATTTCAGCACCGAAAATTTAATAATTGACTATCACCTGTTCATTCAGGCTGATGAAAGTTAAACTACGAGGATTCAACAGTAAGAATCCTGGCTTCAATTTGTTGACTCCAAGAAGCCAAAACTTTTTTCAAGGGATTTCAAATCACAAAACCTGAGATAATAGACATTTTTCTTCTCAAGGCAGCTCATCCCCAACATTGGCAAACTTGAAAATGTCTTGCATGTAGCATTCATTGTACATGATATCTTTAAAGTTTGAACTTTTACTTCTGGCATGATACATGATGAGAAGATCACACAGCCCCACAAGAATCAATTTATCACGATTACAGAGTATCTTTCCATATAATCCTCTAATTACTGCAAAATATATTACATTCACTGCACCACTTCATCATTTTATCGGATGAAGGTTTTTAGAGAGAGATGTTTTTAAGCCAATATCATCACTGCTTTCCTGCATGGTTACCACTGTGAACTTTGGTATGACAAATTCAACGGCAGTAACCCTATATCTCAATACGTTTTAACACTTGGGTGCCAACCTCTGAGCTAAAAGGTGATTGGCAATAAAGCGCTGATACAAGTTGCCCGCATCATTGGCTCAAACAGTAGCTACAGTCCTGATGGACACCTTCACTCCGGTTGAGAGTGACTAACCCTTCTCCATGAGTTGAGCCAATGTCAGCTAGGGGTGGTTTCTGGCCACCAACTGTTCATCCCGATCATCATAGGTAAAAACCTATCTAGAAAGCTTAAAGTTAATTTCTCTTCACTAATGAAGTAATAGATAAGATTTCAACCAATTGAAAGAACTAAATCTGGATAGCACCACTGGCTGTCTAAGTATTCCCCAAGGGTGGTCTTTAATTGCTGACTGCTTTCTTTGCCTACAAAAACATGAATTTTTTTCCAGGTTCATTTTCTTTAGAATTTAACTTTACTAAGGCACATTGGGGGGTTGGTAATAAGTTGAACTTCTGAACAGGCAACTTTTGATATCCTAGCCTCACATCCTTCTCCTCAATAGACAATATCACTATCTCCAGGAAATCAGCTGGTTACTGAAATCTGAGTCAAAACGTATTAATTACACAGCAACATGTTACAGAATTTATATTCCCGTCATGATCCCTAGAGACAGATTGGACGCCTCACCTCGACATGACTGGCCGTGCTTTTTCATCATCACAGACCCCAGCGAGATAACCGCCTAATTGACAGGTAGTGGAAAGATACGTGACGATCGCCCCTCTGGTACAACAAGTGACTGTAAATTACCTCACATTCACTGAATAAGCTGTTTCTCGGACGCCGACGATATTTCAGCTGTCAATGTGAGTCATGAATCTGGATAAGGCGCAACAGCTAAGACATGGTACGAAAGAAATAAAATCTTCATCTTTATCACATATTCTAATTTCTTCACTACATAATCTGATTGATGCTAAAGCAAAATATCGATATCAATGCTAATTAACCATTTATTCTTCTAAATATCACGAAATGACAACTTGGACTTGTTCTCAAAATATCAAAATTTTTTGAAAATTTTCTTAGTGAGATGGAAGACAATGGGTGATTTCAAAGTTGGTTTTGGTTTTAGTGTTGGGTGTTAGTGTCAGTTTTACTCTTAATTTCTACCCCTAAAAACCTATGTCTGGATAAGACCAATTCGAGGTTTTAGTTTAACACCAACACCTGGTTTTGTCTTAACTCCTAAAACCTGGGCTGAAACTAAGAAGAGGTTTTATTCTGCAGGTAAAACTAACACCAAGATGGGCAGAGATAAAACCTTGGAAAAACCAAACATGCATGTTGTTGTCGTTGTTACTGTTGTTTCCCTATTGTAACCGCTTCCGATCTATATAAATTTGTTCGTCTTCTTTCACGTCCATCATCATTCCCATCAGCGTTCAAAATACCAGTAACTACTTCTTGAAATGGTACAAACAACATGATTTTTTTTTTAACACCAACACCAACTTTGAAATCCACTCGGTGTTAATGCCTAAGGTGTTAGTTTTATTGGTAATACAAAATGCACTACAAATCTTCCAAATATAACACCGAGCTGGGATTAAGATCAGACCTTGGTGTTCCAATTGGTTTCAGTGTGAAACTAAAACCTAATTTGAAATAGGATAATGCTAAAACTGAGTGTCAAAACTAACGCCAGAACTGACTTCATTTCTGGTGTTGTGGAGAGTTTTAGTTTTAGTCCCGGTGTTAGTTTTTGACACTAAAACCATCCCTTAGTTTTTAGCTCAAACCGGACATAATGCTAAAACCAACAAACACCAACTTTGAAATAGGATGAAACTAAAACCCAATTCATTTCAATGCTGGTTTAATCAAGGGTTTTAGTGTTCCATTTAGTTTTAAAACTAAATCTAAAAACTGACTTTGAAATCACCCAATGTCAGTCTGAGTACTGACCCAATATTTGGGGTGAGAACATCAAAGTCTAGTTGATTGAGAGGGAATATCGTTTTCGTGATATTTTGAAGAATTACTGCCAAACCAGCAATGATATAAAAATTTCGCTTTAACAACTATCAGACAACACCAGAAAAACCTGACCAACGCCGTCCGATAGAGGCCGCCAGTGTAATCAGTCACGTGCCGCCATTGACGAATCAGCTCGCAGCAATCAATCACAATGGCAGCCTCAACGAGACGCGGTATCCGTTTGAATTACGCTTTGTTATCTGATATAAAATTGCCGAATTACAAGAGAGAAAAACGAGTAGTCCATAATAACACCAGTCAAGAGTTTTATGATATCTCAAGGATCATATGGAATGCCTACATCAATTTCAAACCTGGATGCCAACAAGACCAACCTCCACCCCACCCCACCCCCAAGGTAGGAGAGGCCAAGACCACAGTACACTCCCCACAAAATGCCCAACTTTTTTACATTAGACAATTAGATATAGGAAAGCTACCATCAGTAATAAACTTTGGGTGCAGGGAAACTGGACTCATGCAGTCATGATTAGCACGATCATCAAGTGAAAAATGAATTTTCAAACTTCATTTAAAATCTAGAGTGAAAAATTTAAATCTCAGTAGTATCAGAATGATGGTGTTTCACATTAGCATGAAACAAGCACGATTTAAAACTAGGTATATTGCATAGATCAACCCCCCAAGCTCCCTAGTGACCCCCTCGCAATGACCAATTCAATTTTTTGCTGTCACATCATTAAAACCTCCAATTTCGGCATGCAAGTGGACAAAGAAAAAAATGTTCCAAAACACCAGAAGCAGTGTTATTATGACTCTAGATGGTATTGCCCTCTCGCGGATCTATCGGCAACTAAAATATTATCGCTAGAAATGCCAGTTTTTGAGCCGTAAAAACGCCTCAAAGGCTTATTTTCCTGATTTTCCCTCTTAGAACTTCATCAATGCATGCAAAGCGGCGGTACAAAGGTGGACAAAGGATTTTTTTGACTAAATTCACTGAAATTTCGCACAGTATTAGCTAGACATTAGAGGAAACCAATGGGCTATCGGCAAAGTGCGTAATGCTCCCCACCGCCTGATTAACTCTGCTTTTGGAGATTGCCCTAAGCTAAGCGCACTACTGCGTTGATCGGCCGAGATGGTAATTAGTGCGCATGCGCAAGTTCGAGGTCGGGGATTTCTGGTATTGATTATGTATCTATCATCAATATCCCACATTTTCAGTATTATATCATGCACAGTTTGCGAATGCAGAGCACTTTAAAAATACCTTGTACCCAGGTCTTACAGGCTTTTCAGTCCAATACATTCATGCTCATGGATGTTCATATGGGCCCTGGATCCAAGGCCCCTTTTTGATTTTGATGGCAGAATTTTGCAAAAATTTACCAAATGTTTGAAAAACCATGAAGCGGTTGGTATTTTGAGCTGATTTTTGTATGCAGCATCTGTACGACATCAACAACTACATTGGCAGTGTTTTATTGGTTCTGACATGTCTAGATGCTAATGGACGCCGACGTATGCCGGACGCCACGGTATCCTATAAGCTCCCCAGAGGTGAGCAAAAAACAAGGTGTGATTCCTTTCCTGTTGTGCTGATGAATGATCAAGGCCAAGTAAACTGTTGAGGAAAGCAGTAAAAGCCAAAATGCATTAAACCATCGTTCTACCCACTGTTAGCCACTCAAACCGTGCTCAAACTGACAACCAGCATACAAATTGGTTGAAGAACAATACACAGCCAACTCTATTACTCACAGATGATGTTTTAATGAGCATTTAAAAGCTAATCACGTTCGTTAAGTCGTACAGTACTAATGTTGGAGGGGGAAAGGAGTGCCTGTCTGGCGTCATGTCGAAAATTCCCGATGCTCGCCGCGTCAGGATGGGATCGAGCGCCCGATTTGATTTAAGGTTAAAACCACTTGTTTTGTTCCACTTGAGATGCGTTTCTGCATATATTGACAGAGTTAAGAGTCATACCTGAATCATCTTTGCCCATGAAGGTATCAATTACAAAGCTTTTATATCTAGGCGATGTGACAGCTGTATTACATTCTGAAGGAAGCAACTACAAATCCCCCCAAACTTGCTACTGCAACAGTTGCGCTCAGTCAAGAATTGAGTATTCAGTGTCCCAACGCACCAGTTTTGTTATGGCTATCTATGTCGCATGGTCTTTTGTCTCGCCTATTCTTCGGGCCTATTTTTAGATCAACATGTGTGTTTGCCATGTGCGAAAGGCCCATTATCGATATAACCAGTCTCCTTAACTACATTGTGGCTCCAGGAAGCCTGCTTCTCATCCGCTCCGCCTTCCCCTCACAGTCGCCTCATCTCATAAACCAAAGTCCCAAATTACCCGTTTATCAAAATTGGACTATGATTAGTCTCTGAATGTCATCAGCTGGCCACCCCTCCCCCACTTCAACGTGCTTTCATCGCAGCTAGCCCACATTAAATTGGCCCCAAATTGATCCATACTAGCAGTCTAAGTGATTGTCACAGTTCGGAAAATAATCGTCAATTTTCTTGTCAAATTCCTGTGAAATGCTCTCACCATTATGCGGCATTACAGAAGCATTTGTCACAGTCGGAGGTGAATTGTACCAGGAAGTCTATGATATCCCGTTGTTTTAATGGCAACATTTTAGGGTGTGTGTTAGTATGATGGTCTGTGAGGTCACTCGATTTTGACTGTGCTCGGACAAAAACCACTCCAATCATATTTGTTGTTGTTTAAGATCACAGCCCTTGGAAAGAAGGCACAATACTAAATGGGATGCAGTTAACCCGAATGTGGCAATAATAACAGTGTTGACATAGTCCAGGGCTGTATTTAGGGGGGAGAGGTCTACTGTCCCAGCCCGCCGAATGGCTCTGAAAAATAACTTCTTCAACATGCACTTTTCATGCAGATTTGGGACAAAATATTAGATGGGTAATATCTGCACCAAACGTGAAAACTATGCTTTATCTCCACCCAAAGGTACAGACGTCACTGCACAACATCCATGCCAGAAAAAAGACTCCTACTCTAACAGTAACTTGGGACACACTGTGCATGGTCAAGTTAAAGTATCATTTTGGAAGTTGAACGAAATTCAACAAAACTTTAGAAATGTTTGAGTGTTTCTCATAACACCGTAGGTAATACAGATGGAATTGTATTTTTGTACTTAGGGAAAGACAGTGTCAAATACCAAGAGAAACTTCAGTACTAACACCGAACTTTGAAACCTGACCTTACACCATGTGAAGAACATGCTCAATATAACTTAATAATAAAATCTGTAATAAATCTGATGCTAAAATCTAAAATGATAGCAAAGGTAAGTTACAAGTGAGATGGTTTGACAAGCTGATGACGGATACCAAGAAGAACGACAGGGACCATGCAGCAGGTGGACACCTACACCACCAGTGATACCAACACCAACAAGCCCATGCTTCAACCAACAAACCCGTACAATTGATCATTTTTCTCATCTACGTCATCTTCTTTAAACAGGATTCAGAATATGAAGGGTACTTTTCTCACATGTTGCCCAGATAGTTTCACACATGTTTTACTTCTCTAAAGGTTTTTTAAAGAAAAATGATACACTGATTCACTTGAAGTCGAGTAAATCTCATACCCCCCAAGAACGTATTTGTCCAAGTTCTGATAGTTTTGAAAAATTTGTAAGAAGGATAGAGACATTTCAGACTATTCTGATTCACTTGAAGTCAAGTGTTTCATTGAGCATTCAAAGGCACTAAGAGAGTTATACTATCACTGGAAGAAGAAACAGACAATGAGCAAATTCTCTCTTTCTGCTAGTGAGCTCGCTACCTGTTTCTGCAAGCAAGCTTGCTTTCGGTTTCTGCTAGAAGATAATTGAATTTGTCCCAGAGTTCATGTTGTTGGTTGTGTACCTCATCGAGAAAAATCGCCGAAAACTATCACAGACAAGTTCTGTTCAGTCGCTATACCTATAGGCCTATGATGCATAGTCATCTTGCACCTCAAAATCTATTCACGAGATAAAAAGTGCCTCCATTAGAAGTAGGCCACATGTTCATTCATTACAGGGTCTCGGACTTTAACAACCTTGTCTTGATATCTAGACGATTGGAGAACGAACAGACGGCGACTCTGCCAAAATTACCCACGAAAACAAATTTCCCTGCGTAAATACGACACGATTTTTTGTTATTTACCAGCACTCAAAGCATAAACAATGATTGAAGACAAATCAGTTAAGTTCCATTAACAAGTCAGTTGGCCCCAGCAATCCTAAATCGAAGGGAAACCAATATCACGGTTATTATGACTTCCAAACTATTTCCTGCAATCTAAAAATATGTCAACATTAGGCGCCCTCCGACCGGCACTAATACAATTAATTACTCCATATTAGCAAAAGTTATTGGGCCAGACCCTAAAGCCACACACCCGAGACATGTTCTCATAAGATATGGAAGGTGTTGAGAAAATGTTTGTTTCATGCATTAAGTGGCCAGGGATTGTTTTGATATGAGGGCTTAAATCATTCATCACATGTTTTCAGTATTGTTGTTTGTCTCATTTGTGACCTATGCCCACAGTCATGTGGTCAACTTAAGTGGTAATAATTTCAGCTAGTTTCACTGAGTGGATTGTGGTTACAGATATTGGCTACAGGTCGTATTTATTGTCGACTGATGCCATGACATGATGTCATGGCACAATGCACGTAAATAAACTGCATGACATCCTCATGTCAAAAGAATGAATTCTCACTAAAAAGCTCTGAAGAAAAGTCGTTAAGAAACTTTTTTGTAATAGCGCCTAGAAAATGTGAAAGCAAGGTTGGGTTGACAGTGGATGTGCAAAGCGGACAATATCATGATGATTGAGAAATGTAACTATACATTTGGATGCAACAACATTAAAGGCTGTGATGTGTACAAAATAATAAACTGCAGACTTAATTCCATGTCTGGAAAGGCCTAAGACTTAAAATCATAGTCAGAGGAGAAAAAAATACAAAATCATATTTCTGAAAAGAATTTGCGAAACGAACCGATGAAGCACACAACCATGAACAACAACAAAAAATACAAGAAAATTGTGAAAAGATGCAACGAAATAGGTATAGCCCTCTAAGTACAGGTCCTGTGCAACATCAATACTTTGAATGGTAGCGTACCCTTTTGGGCGATCCTTGAGTTAATACTAGATGTAATACTAGATGTGGTTGGAGTAATGGTTTTTGGTTTTGGTCTCACCGATGACCTCGTCCCCCGCAGGATGAGCTTTTTGCGCAGCTTGTACTCACCGACTAAACCATCTGTTTGAGAATGGAATGAAGAATGGGGCAAGGTTAGGTCACATGGTCAAATCACTTCAATCACAATATGGTAAAAATACCAGCGAAACTATCATGCTATTGAGCCATGAATATTGAAAGCATCGATTTCCATGCACTTGATCATCAACACATGTGTTGGTATGTATTCGCAGAGTTATCAGAGTTAGCTATCAGAGTTAGTTTATTGCTTAAAGGTTGAACTAGTTACTAGACACACATAATAAGATTTCTCATGATTGCTTGGTGTGTTTTATGAGATTTTTTGTTCATCCTTGACAGCAATTCAACAATAAAACTTATTAGATTAAGTGACTTATTAGTTAACTGCTTCCGGTTGAGCAATGGCATCTTCAGATATGAGGGAAATAGATGTGTGTTATAGAGGTACACCACTTCGATCCTTTCATTGTGGATGTGGGTCGATGGAAGAACTTAAGGTACAAGTGCCAATGTACTCTATGTAAACCAAGCTTAGATACGCACCTTTCATTTGGAAGAAATTAAGCGTGGTGACTGCATGCATGGCTTGGCTATTGTCTAGCGTCCACTCAAAGTCGGGTTGAATTCTCGGCTCGAGCTCCATCTCCTTGTTGAAGGTCAGATCAGCATTGCCGACCCTATTGATCAGAGGACCAGCAACCTGCAATCAAAAGTGAAGATGTTAGAGACATTCAGATGACCTCTGATTATAGTTTATGTCAAAATGCCTGCGGGGACCATGACATCCAGAGTAAAGAAGTGACTCGCCCAAGGTTATTTCAATTACCTGAAGAAATGCATTGGGATCCTGTTCTTTTAGCACCTCTATACTGAACTGTAGCAAGCCCGTGGTTCGCTGGAGTTTCCCCGTGCAGTGTGCCACTTGGTCTCTGAACATCATGATCTTCTGATCCTTCTCTCGCTCGATGTTGTCTAGGAGTTGCTGCTTCCTTAATCGGATCGCGTCGATCAGGGCATCACACTGGGCTACTACGCTTGACTCAAAGTCTAAACAGTTCTCCTGGAAAAGAAGATGATGACAGAATATGAAGAGTTGCTGAACATGTCTAGGTCATTGACAAGCGATAGTCGGTTGAATGATCGTTTGTCACAGATTTGATGAAGACAGGTATTAGCAGGAAGATCTGAAACAAACATAGTCTGAAATTGAAACAAATATACAGGGCCATGATATTCGCAAAACTGATGATGGTGGTGGTGGTGGTGGTGGTGGTGGTGGTGGTGGTGGTGGTGGTGGTGGTGGTGAAGATGATGATGATGATGACTTGAAAATTGAATTGTGCATGGTGTTTTCTCAAACAGGGATTGGACCTCCTCTCCTCTCTCCCCTCCCCCATCTGCATAAAATCTTGGTATTAGGAGCATCATAGGGCTGATATTTCACTGCAGATATTGAAGAAAAAGCAATAGAGAACCTGATTTCGCACATGAAAAAATCTCAATAAAGACACCAAATAATCTTATCTTTTTTCTATTACAAAAGTGAGATTTTATAATGAAGTTATTTTTATGCTGCCACTAGTCATGCAATTCCAAGGATAGCAAAAGGCAAGTCAGTTTAAATCTCGATGAATAACCCAGCTGGGTCCGTATCCTTTCTTATCCAATGCGTTACCCCGATCATGAATGACTCAAGAAGATCGTGGTAAGATTTCGATGCCGTCAATTACTTCCTGGCAAAGTCTCATTAACTTTTCTATTTCCCATTCCATGCGGGAACTGATCTGAATTGGTAAAGTTCCTCGATACAGTCATCAATGTCGTTGGTGCTTATCGCCGTAAGGTACGTCTGGGGCTGCACGCTACATGTCTGTGCTTCAATAGATCACACTGGATTAGATAACCAACAATCCAAGGTTAGCATCTATCGCAGTCGCAAGAGATTTGTAAAGAATCCTGACTAAAAGAGTTGAAGCTTTTCTGTGCGCACTTCATAATGTTCTCATCGCCGCAAGGTATGTCTGATGCTCCACGCTATGTGTCTGTGCATCGGATAGTCCAGGCAAGATTAAGTAACAGACACTCCATGAACAGTTACTTACAATACAACGGTCACAAGAGATTTGTAAAGAATCCTGACTACCACAGTTTCTCCTTTTTTGTGCAGATTCTTCAAAATGATGATCTCACTTTGATACCTGCATGCTGGTGTCTGTCTCCTTTCAAAATAAGTTGCAAGTCCTGTTTGACACTGGTGATGGATGTGCACAAAAGAGTAATAAACCATTTAGCCCATCAGTATTTAGAGCCTGTCATTTCAGAGCTAGCTACATCAAACACCTTGGGTCAATCATGATCTCATTTTGCACGGATTTACAAAAGAACGGCGCATTTCCACGATGCTTTTCTGATCCGTTTCTCTGTGCCTGTCCCCTGCTGCTAATATTCACTAATCATCTTGGAATGAGAGTGAGATTCTATCTCAATAAAGATGACGGTGGCGTAATTGGAGGACAATGGACCGAGCATGAGTAAGCGGCTATCCCGAGGACCAGCGCGCAGCAGGACCTTGGACCAAGATTATGCAGTGTTGACCAGATCTGGAGCTTACTGTAGACATTTGATCATGATAAACCAATGTGAAGGCAAGCAGGCGGTCGGTCAGATGATAATGCGGACCTAACTGCTGGAAGCCTTCAATGTCCACACTTAGGTGATAATCTGGCAGCCAGTCTATAAGGCACGCAAAGCATAATCAAGGCAGCCATAACTCGATACTATAACAGAGTCCATCTCACGTTGTTGGTAGCATTCCACAGTGCATCGTGAGCAAGAAAAGGAACAAAATCGTCCCAATATCTGATGACATGGACTTCAAGAAGTCCATGACCCCAGGTGACAATTCCGTTTTCCATAGATCGCATTAACCATCTTTTGTGTCAAGCGATTACTGCACCATCGCAAGTCGCCTAATTAACGTCTTTCCTGCGGATCCCAGAGCTACTAATTACAGCGCCATTATCTTTTTGCTCCAGTTGAATTCACTGTGAACTGTAATTAATCTAGCATTGAGGACAATTTCTTTTTATCGTTTCGCTTGAAGGAGGCGATTGAGAAGGGAGTGAGATGCAATTAGATGTTAAATTGTGGGTTTTCTGTTTTACTTTCAATTTCAAGAGTAGGGATCGTTCAGAGATGGTGTAATTAAAGATCTATCTCCTGTGGACATGCAACATTTCGGTCTAGGATTCTCATAATTTCTATACCTAAGGGCACAGGCAGTTACAAGGAGGGATGAGAATGCAATTAGATACACGATTCTGTTCAATTTCAGTTTCAAAAAGATAAAATTGCAGACTTGCTAAAGTACAACCAATCATGTTGAAAACAATTTAAAAGAAGATTCAAGCATATAATCAACTTCCAACTAAGACGGTTTCTCAATATCTTCTTTAATGACAGGAAGAGTAGATTAGATCATTAATCCATACATGATGAGAGCCATGTAAGTTCAGTCTAAATTAAAAGACCCACCATGTAACAAGCCGATTATAACTGACAAATTAACACCATTGAAGATATCAAATTCATTTTAAGACTTTCCCGCCCACTTTCAATTTGCAAAGCACATACACCATAATTGAAGAGATCAAATTTCAGATCTACAATTTTCCATCTTTGGACAAGCTGTATCGCTGCCCTCTACGCTGTTATTATTTATCAGCCATCTCACGTCGTGATTCATGGTGGCATAGCGTCTGCTCCACGAATCACCCTAATCACATTTGTGAAACGTGTTCAAATCTTTTATAAATTTCTTGCGCTTTCTGCGCCGACATCTAATCAAATAGGACTCATGAAAGATTAGACGTGTCTCGTCTCGCAAAATGAATGTAAATTTGAAGAGATGAGTTTTATTGGAACAATTGATTTCCACAGCTTTTTTTCCATTTGCAATTTTGAAAACATAGAGTGGAAATTAGAGATCTGTGAGTTAGAGACACACTGATAAAAGAGGTTTGGCAAGGTGTATGCCACCATGGCCGAGGTGTAGGGTTATCTCCATGAATACTGCGAAGGTACTGCAAAAGGTACTGCGAAAGGTACTGCGAAATGTACTGCGAAATGCGCAATTCTGAGGAAAAGAACAACACTGCATGGTCATCTGGTGCATAGAGGACCCTGAAGACTGCCTTTTTTCAGTCACAGTGTTACTTTCTGAATCATCAAAGCCAAAAATCATATTAGATATAATGGGATAACTTTTAGGCTGGGAGGTAGTGCAAAATGAGATATCGCACTTATTATTTCTCATCACCTACCC
The DNA here is from genome assembly GCF_910592395.1 of Lineus longissimus. Lineage (NCBI taxonomy): Eukaryota > Metazoa > Nemertea > Pilidiophora > Heteronemertea > Lineidae > Lineus > Lineus longissimus. Next base: position 19,563,199 of record NC_088310.1, on the reverse strand, counting down.
TTAGGGGATTATGTGTTCTATTGTTGAGGATTAACTCAACTAGATCACAGAGACAATTCCTGTCTGACCTGTCACTAGATGATGGATGGGTACGGGCCAAAACATCAACTATAAGTTAAAGAGGAGACCTGTCAAGTTGTCAATCATTAGGAGTGCGTGGATGTCCCCAGACCCGACCAGGTCACACCCACACTTATGGCAGCTGAGGTGCAGATGGGGCAAATCTCAGAATCTGCTGTCAGGACAAAAAGCAAGACTAAACAAATTCCTGCCATTGCCTTTTTCAAATGTCTAATGAAAGTCGTGCTGGAATGACAAATCTTCTCCAGAAAATGAAATCCACCGTTCATGGTCACTGAAGTTTCTCCCCAAGTTCTGTCCTTGGCATGGTGAAGCAGGGTTTTTGACAGTGTCCCTTGGCAGTAACCAGCACATCGTCCCCATCAGTCCCATTAAGACATGCCACTCTTTGACAGCGCCTAATCCCTCATGAAAACATTTGTCTGGAAGGTGCATCATCGTAAAATCTGATTTCCGTTGTCAAAACACAGGCAGATGGCTGAAGAAATGATGATCTCAGCTTTGCACTCAAAAACCTTTGTTTCACGCTCAATCTCGCAAACTGGGCACAATTCTGCACATGTCTTATCAGACATTCACATGCCTCAATTGCAGGTTTGGGAGACGAAAACATTTTTGTAAGATAATAGAACTTGCTGGCATCCTGATAAGGAGTTATTGAATAAATCTTACTTCTGTCATTTTTTAAACTTCTGTTTTGTTTCTATTCATGCCAGAAATCAACTCCGATTATTCCATGCATATGGTGAACAGAACCAGTGGTTTTCCATTGAAGCCTTTTGTTATCAGACGAAAGGATCGTGGAGAGAATAATGCAAGAACTTTCTTATAGTTATCACAATGTGATATGAATCAAAACAAATGGATTATGTGCCAAACCAATTGGCACATAACAATGTCAATTTTTGTTTGATTGTTTCGAGGCAGCAACTGAACAAATGTGATAGATTGTGATAATTTTTTTTCAAACTTGTCTTTCAAATTCCATTAAGATATTATCTAAGAATAATGAAGAAGAGCAAAAGTTTTTTTAACCACCAACTCTTCTGTAATATCATTCATTTTGGGAGGGTTGAGGAGACGTACACTAAACTGAACAAAGAAGGATACCAAATGGACAAGAGAGACATTCCCATGTTAGACTCTGGCATCAGCCAACTACAATTTAACATGAAGGTGGATTATGACAGATCATCAAATGGAAACTGCTTCAGACTCCTCTCTCATGTTTCATATTTCATTCTATCGCTATGCAGCAAGGGTATCATTTTCACTCCAAAGGTACCAAATGAGAAATTGCTCACTTCAATGCACACTAGATAAACAATGGACATTTAATAGGCAATTAGTGTTTGTTTAGAATGAATCATAGTCAACTTGCTGTGCACAGAGACAAGACTTATCAATTTTCTCACATATGGCAGAGATGAACTTAAATGCTTGATGGGTTACATTTCACAACAAACACTCAACTCCTATAACAGGCCAAATCAAGAATCGTCAATACTTATTTACAACACAATGTGAGTACATTCAGAGTGTAACACAACAATTCATCATAATCATACCACCTAACGCTGTCTGAATCTCACTTGTACGCCGACACCCGTCTGTATTGTCGAGCAGTGCCGACGTTATGGCGCCAACATTAGGAGACTAATTGAGCCCTGAGGGTCGAGCAGGGTGCCGCACCAACACTTTATATCTCAAACAAGTAGCTGATTGGATATTACACAAACGAAGGGCACGGACATGACTCACTGGTTTGAGGGTATATTTATCACGATTTGTTCCGTCGGTGGTTTTGCAAGGGTACCAGGGGGGTCAGAGTCGAGCCACAATTGGTCTCTATGCTATGCTAATATCAATTTGTACACTATTCATTTAAACACGAGTTCTATGAAATAGCGAAATTAGCACGTAACGCTGTGCTAGAATGTACATCAAATCCAGCCAAGTTGATATGGACTCCATTTGGGTCAATGAACACGAAGGGCCGAATCCCGTCTGATCCTCTAAGTCAATATTCGTAGAAGCCACAAGGTCAATAATCCAACAATTCCACTCTGTCTGGTCGAGACTGACCTCGGGTCATTCTGTGGACAGCAATGATGATTATCAATTTATCTGGCGTATCATCCGGTATATAATCACCAACATTCAGAAATTCATGACAGTGGTGGTGTTGACATGATTGATACGAAAATAAAGGTTATACATGTAGGCATTATCTAAAACCGGACACAGTAGAAGATGAACATTTTTTTATGTCTGAATGAGATGAATGGACAGTAGGATTAGAAGTCATTCGATCCAATCCAAATGATCATCAATCTGGCATATTACCATTACTGTTCAGAAATTCATGACAATGATGGTGATAACATGATTGATATGAAAAAAAGTTTAGACTATATCCCTAGCAAGCAGTTGATATCTAGAGGAATTGTTCTCATTAGTGATTGCCTGTGCTAAAACGTGGATATATAACATCATGAGCAGTAGACTGAGACTTGCATATTTCTCCAAAGGTGTATCAGTCTGATCACAGTCACTCACCTGTACTCTGTCTTGCAGGGACTTCAACCGCTGGATAAACTCGGTCCCCGTCCGCGCCTTTTCTGATAAAGTTTGTAAGATCTGTGAGAGTTCAGCCTGGAATGAGAAATGGAGAAAAATATGAATATACGTTTAACATGAAATGAATTTCCCTCGAACAGGAAAGGGCAACTCCTAGAAAATCCTTCAGGTGCCGCTGTCTTGACGAAACACTAAGCTCAACCAGGAGGAAAAGGTCAGGGAAGGTCTGTACTGAACGGGAAATTGAAAAGTGCACTTCTTTTAGGAGCTTTGACAGACAGTCAAACCAGCAAAATCTTGGAAGAAAGGGATCAAAATGTCAAACAGCTTCCAGACTTTTCTCAGAATTCACAAATGTCTGGACTGTTTCCTGGACTGTCTTTACGATATTGGTTATTTACGACAGCATTGTCACATTTTAGTTTGGCATTAGTGAGAACGCAAACAGATATTCTGGATCACAAAAGGTTATATTAAAGAAGGGAATATTGCAACCAAAATGTCAGAGATGCAACTTAACAATATTTCCCAGGAAAGCAACAAAAACAGTCTCAAAAACTACAAACACTGCCTTTTACCAATGCAATTAACCAAATGTCAGAGGTCTTGCAAGAACAGACCTAGACAATTAGGACATTCGCTTTTAACCGAAGCAGAGAGTCTATATGTTGTGGTACCAAACCCTCCAGGGTGGAACCAAATTGTACCTAAAATCCCAGGCCATTGGCATATGGGTTTTGATGGAATTTCAGTAACACCCTCAAGGGTCTTGGTATCTCAACATAGACATAACACTGGCCATCATCAAAGATACAAAAGTAAGATTGTCTCCTACTTCATTAACACAGAGGTAGATTGCTTCCAAACTGCTCCCCTGATTTTGTTTGCAAAGACATGCTGGAGAACACTTCTGAAGTATTCGAACAAGAACTGTAATTGAATACCAGCAAGAAAACAGCAACACTTGAGAGCAGACAAAATTGAATCTGGGCAATTATTCCGTTTTGCTATATCTTGCCATGTTTATCAACTGCTCTGCTGGCATGTCAACTTGGAAGATTCCCTCTGAAGGAGCGTCCAAGCATACTTGTCATGTTTGCATGTACACTTCAAGAGGGAGAGGCAGCTAATAAGCAAGGGAATAACAGTGTAAGCAAGTATGGAGTTAAAGGGGAGCCTTGCCTTATTATGTTATCGAAAGAGGAATTGTTGTTCTAAGTCATGAAGTGTGGGGAACACGGAATGTGGTCAAAGGTGATGACTTGGTAAGACAATATGAGCTGCAAACATCAACAGGAATGGAAGCATAAACAGCACAATCTAGTTGAACAGACTCTACTCTGTTTTCAGAGGGCAATGCAAGAATGAGATACCAACCTAGAAAATGATGAGAAAGGAAACAAGAAGGAACAACAGTTACTGTGAGTTTAACTATAAATGGCAGTCTGAGCACTTGCAGTGAGAGCTAATCTCATAGTAATTTCAAGCCTTTCATTATCAAATTGTTAGCCAAGGAATGCAGCATATCAATGGCATGAACTGACCATTCAATAAATGACCTTAGGAAAGGTTCAAAGGCTCTCAACACCGAAAATAAACAGGACCGCAGTCTGGACAATCAAATGAAACTTAAGTTACAATGTCTTAAAATTCAAGCATTGAGAAGATAAACACTTGCAAAGGACATCAGACCTTTGACAATAATTTGCTAATAGACATTTCAAATGTGTGAAGTGTCAGCTCGTCTGTATAAACATGGCTTGGTATGTGTAAAATGTTCAAATGTTTAATTTAATGAAACTTTCATTTATCCTGACCTTCAGCAAGGGTCAGTGAGGTGTCAAATCAAATATGAAAACAAACCTCTATTAGATTTGAGATGGTTCCTCATACAAAACAATGCATCGTTCTAGTGCTTATCAGTTACTGTATTGGAAAGGCAGACTCTGAAATGGCCCCTCAGCCAGCAGACTCAACATTGGATTGGGTGAATGCAACCTCCACGCTGCTTCTGAGTAAACACCATCTGATCGACAAAGGCAACATAATACCATCAGACAACCTGTTTGTTCTCATCTGATATAATGTACATGTACGGTAAAAGGGAAGCATGCAGCTAGAGGATGCCATGTTGGCTAAGCTAGCCAAGATAACGAGAGAAAACGAAGAAGTTTACATGTTGGCGGTAGAGTTTTCTTTCCTTTCTTCTGGATGGTCAAGGTCATTCTGGAAGGAATGTTGAACACTCACTCAGCTAGTTGAATCAAAAGCAACCTTCAAACTATTATGGAATGTGTGTTCTTTTACACATGAAGTGGTTTATACTCTTCAGTTATCTCAAAGCCGTTATCCAAAAACCTTTCTATTGAGAGAAGGAGAATACTGTCACATACACGGTGCTTCACTCAAATTTCTCCATGACACCAGAGTTCAGGTATATCTAAAAACTTGACCCGTCAATTTGGGTATAAGGGCCACTGCATGTCATTCACATCTGAACCAAGTCTCAAAATTCAATTTGCCAACAGAAGAGCAAATTAGATCTTATGTTCTCCTTGCATTGATTTCCAAAGAAGAATTTCACTTACTGCCCAAAGCTACCTTTGCTAGCATGCTCAATGTTACGAGATCTACCCAATCTTCGACTAAAGCATGTTGGCTTGTTTTTACTCCTGTGGTGATGCTTTTAGTACACTCAAAAGCAACAACTGTTCCACGCCAGGGGTTATACTATTGTGTATGTTGCTGTTTTTAAGACAACGAGAAGAGATATATTCATATCTTGGGTTTCAAGTCTAAATACACAAGTAAGAGAGGTGGAATCAACAACAGACATCTGGGAGAGGCAAAGTAAGCAAGCAAGAACTATTAGTCTTGAGGTCATGGGTTCAACTCTAGCAACTTTGCCATCATTCCTGACATTGGGAAAATCAACTGCCCATGATTTCTAATGAAACTGTGACATCTTAAAGTCAGTAGCTATTTCAGAATAGGAAGGAAAACAATATTCCTAATATCTTCAAGGTTGAAACCTATTTGGCACTTCTAAACCAATCAAGGGTTTAAAAAATTCTGACCAACTTTTCCGTTATGCCAAGTGACTGTGTGACACTTCACAGTTCAATATGCCCTCTAATGTACCAGGTGCCCAAAATAAGAATCAGAGCTCTGCAACCCAGTACAAGCCTCAACCTTATAAGGGTGCCACCTTATACCACACTCTTCAATCATTACCAAACAGAAACCCCAGCCACACACTCTGCTATAATTGCTAAGCAAACCCGACAACAACCTCATAAGGATGCCACCTTACTCCCTCCAATTATCCATCAACATCCAAGTGATCCAGCACCCATCTCATGTGGCCTATGATGAAGAGGATCGCACTTCTAACGAGAAAGACAATGCATGGCTTACAGGCAAGCAGATACTTATGGCTTACTTCACCAAGAATAGACTGTCATTGAAGACGATCGTGAGGAGACGTCCTTTTGCAGAAGGAAGGCTTCGTAAACAAACGTTCATTAGCTGATGGTAGGGAAATTCAAGTTCACAAAGGATGATAAGGTATTGGAGGAACATTCTTTGGCAGTCCCTTTTCATCATTTTCAATAAGCCGCAACTGAGCTTCACCTGTTTCTTTGGACAGGCTTTGGACATGCCTCGGCTTTATTTTCCCCCTTATCAAATAAAGACACTGCCACATCTAAGCGTACATGGTCTTTGGATTGGCTACCTTTTTTGGGCGGGGTTAATGCGGGTAAATTTTCGATATCACTTTTGGTCTTACAAACTTCTTTTCATCCTTAAACTCATGAAAAGCACAGGGCTTGTTCTTGTAAACACAAAGTTGACATGGCTCTACTCTCTGTTGCCTTAGTCTTTAGGGATACTAACTGATTCTCTTGAGAGAGGGGATATGAAGGCTTTCTTTAATAACCACACGGTTGGTGAAACCAGACATCAAAGATGACATTTTCTTCTGAAACAACATGCTCAACATGAGACACGACCAGAAGCCAATTAGCGTCCAACTGACTTCTTTATTTAGTAGCTAACCGTGGTTACTGCACTAGAGTTCTGAGATAGCATGCTCTATGAATGTAAAGACCACAAGGGAGTGTTGACAGACCGAAAATATTGACCGACCTTATCAGAGTTCTGCCTACGATATGGCACAAAAATGCCTCTGTAGGTTATAAGGGCTGACTTTTTTTAAAGACTGTGGTCACCAACATCAAGACATCAATATTTAGAGGCAGAATTGGTTGTATCAGGTATTTAGATACTTCAATCAATGCTTGGCTGTGGCTTTGTCATTAGCAGGCAAGAGTGAGATATAATCAATGAAATATTCTTAATACTCTGCATCAGGATCAGCAATAGGTTCTTTGAAAGGCATTATTCAGGTACTTGATGGATTGGCTCAGAAAATGGAACTAAAAGTCTGTTTATTGTCCAAGAGGTTTCAAGGCTTCATCAGATCCAATCCTACAAGCATGACAAGTAACCGTCACAAAATAAACATCCTTTTTGTAAATTCATGATGCATGCAATACAGGAAAGGCTGTAATTGCCTCCATAACTGTGGTTGTCGCTATCATGACAGTTCCAGTAGCAGCAGAAATCTATAAGCAAATCTCATTCAGGAAGCTTTCAGTCCTTCAAATGTTTGTTCAGGATATTGACAGGTTAGGCGAGAAAAAGCGACACAATAACCTCCCAGACACCTTGCCGCCGCTCTCGTCAATAAAGAAAATCGCCAAGTTTCTCTTATTTGTCTTTGATCAATAAAACAGTGTTAAAATCGATGCTGCGGTAATAGGAGATAGGAATCATCACTGCTCAATGAGTTAGACTTGGGAAATTGCAGGTGTGATGACAAAACAGAAGGTGTGACGTATTTGTTTACAGCATTCATAATGCATAACAGCAAAAGAATTGAATTTTGCTATTCTGCAGTCTCTGTATTATGGTATTCCAATTTTTGTAAACACGATATTTGAAGTTGTCATGTAGAGTATTTCAATGTGTTCTATACTACAACTCCTTTCTCTGCATCTGGTGGTGACTCCACCAATATCACGAGACACCAAAATGCCCTTTAAGGAATGTTGTGCTTGCTGTGTATCACTGCACATTGTCTCCTGTGTTAGTCTCTGCTGTGTTTGCTCATTTCAACAATGCACAATCAAATTAAATTTGTTGGGTAAGAAAAAAAGAAACGAGAGCAAATACACCAAACAAACCGTGCCAGACAAAGCCCACTAATGAAAATAGGTTTCCTCTTACAGCATGGGGCCATTGTCACTGAGAAAATATGCGCCATGGCCGATTGATTTCACAATTAATTTCTTATTTCAATTACCAATTTGATTAACTGGAATAATCAGAAAGATTGTCCCTCCCTTGAAGTTGTCTGGGGATGAATCCACTCAAACTCCTCTGTCTCTGGCAATGACAGCCATCTTAAGGATCCTCCAGACCAGACAGCAAAAAATAAGATTTTCTCATTTTTGCATTCATGGTGTCTTAATTAGATTCTGCAATTAACAAAGGATCTTAGGATCAAAGTGAACATCTGTCAACTAGGCAATCAATGCTTAGCTTTGTCGCTACTTGTACTAGAAGAGAGGTGGGACAGAGGCAAATTTGCTAAGTTTACCTTTCAAATTGCTTTGCACCAGATAGCAGATTTGTAACGGCTGCATTCATGCAGCCTCATGCAGTCCCCCCATTTCAAAGTATCAAGAAATCCTCTTTTTAAAAGAACTGGTTGATTAAGAATGACTTTCTCTATTGTACTTCCATCTGACCAATTCGCTTGTTTTTTCTAATTCCATTGCCATGTCTGAATCATCCCTGGGATGCTTTTTGTGGTATTGCGAATTGCGTATTATCATCATACCCAACTCTATGGTGATAGCCATCAAACATTTTCTTACTTTACCAGAGTCCAAACGTATCTTGTTACCTTTGTGAGATATGGAAGGACATTTCTACATTGTCCAATAAATACAGCCACAAATTTGATACAGGGACAAATCTGATACCTGCATTCATCGCTCAACTCTCGCAGGAAATGACCAGATCATTAATCCGTCATAGGAATTGCTTCAATGAGAGGCTATTGCCCCAAGCATGATTTCGTATTCAGAGTCCAAGCACAGGGCGTTGATCTATAACCTTTCCAACACAGGAGCAGATAAGTTGGTCTGATATTGCTGGTTAGTTGCAGACAAATTATTGGATGTTTATAGGGATAAATTGACTGAGATGACAGACAGGACATGTACAAAAATCTGACAAAGCCCGTTGTCTGCAGTGGTATCATCTGATTAGCTTGAGAACGACCACCAGACAAGTCAGCTGGGAACTTTATTTCCGGTTTAGCACTCAACTGCCACTTGCCTATACTGGATATGACCATGCATGAGGAACTCCTCAAAAATGCCAATATCTGCAAGCAAAACATGCTGCATCAAGTGCATCCTAAGAAGCTCTGAGGGCTACTTACTCCAAGCGAACCAGGAGCACATGGGATTCGGTTACTAAATCACCACAAGCAGATATTTCAAGAGACTGCGTAAATATCCTTCCCTACTCAGAATCTTGCAGGCAATTTCCCAACCATTGCTCAGTGGCCTTCTTCTGGCCAGAGTGATCCTCTTAGGAAGGCAAGGATGCCCATTGCGAGGTATTTAGGAAAGGGTTCATTGAGGGTTGATGATTCAGAGTCAGACATTGTGGAGAATGCTATTGCATACCAGTGGACATGCTGGATAAACAAAACCCATTAGAATGGGAACAGAACAACCCAAGTACCAAGGGCCATACCATATAGGGGAATCAGTGGAGTAATGGTTAGAGCGCCGGACTCATAACCGAAAGGTCGTGGGTTCGACTCCGGTTAGAACCACAATACTGGTTTCAGTGTCCCTGGGCAAGACACTTAACCCTGCAGTTGCTTCTCTCCACCCAGGTGTATAAATGGGTACCGGTTGGAATGATCAGCTAGTGCGCTGAATTGACGGCAGCCTTTCTGAGTTCTACTGAAAGGTTTCAGGAGAGACCGGGGTAATAATGTAAAGCGCTTTGAGCGGGCAAACGGCCTGGATACTGCGCTATATAAGACGCATCATTATTATTATATTGTACACCCAAGGTACTTTGAGAAAAAATGCAAGTTTCATTCCAATTTACATCTCCAAAGCCCTCAGCTCTCATGTTCTCACATGTAATTTTAGGTAACACTATTTTTCATCATTGCAAAAGCAGCAAACAGTAACCACAGAAATCTACCCCCCATGTTATCTAGTCTACCTCCATCATTTGCAAAGGCAACAAACTGACATCCCAACAACATCTTTTTCTATAACCAACACAACCAAATTCGATGAGTCAGCACAAAAACTGAAATTACAAGATCAACAAGAAGTTAATGCAGTTTTTTTACCCAGATGTAAAAATAATTGTGGCATATTGCTCCAGCATGTGATCTTAATCACCGCTTCAACAACTAATCATAGTGCAATCAACAGTCAGGTTTTTTATGACGTCATCCTTCTGCACTCAACATCATTTCAAGTCAGACCAAGTTGGAAGGTGGAATCTAATTAAAGCCTTCTTAAGCTCAGACGCAGTTAATTCCTTGTGCTAAATTACATCTGTGTGAGAAATGACTCCTTACTCAATAGCAAACAATTCACATCCAATCCGGCTTGAAAATCACAATTTCTCCCGACATCAAAATCTCAAAATTTAATTAAGGTTTTATTCAGGGAAAGTGTCGTTCCCCTTTATCCCTCTTCCCATAAGGAGGATTACAGCCTCCTTGTAAACTCCGCACCAATGATTTCTATCATCCTTCATCACGATCTAACATTCACTGGCGCCAACACGACAAATCCGCTCGGAACAAGCGATAAACGCCGGCATCCGCCAAGGTAGCGATCCCGATACGATGACTCATACGGTCTTATTCCACGCTGCTATCTAATATATCAATTAGGGGCCTAGCGCAGCTTGTCATCGCAACTTCTTGCTAGTAATAGTGTATTTATTACAAGGAAAGATTAGCTGTTGAGCATCAAAAGCCATGGAAACATAGATCAAATTGGCAAACTTCTGTTGTATTCTGAGATAGAAATATAACGTTGGAAAATGATATCATAAATATGTATTTCGGTTGCAACTAGAATACTATAAGTAGGAATGACTTCATGTTGAAGGAGACTACTTGTCGGAGATGATCTACTAATTTGTCACAGCTCTTTGAGTAAGAATTTGTTTCCATAACCACAACTGAAATACTAGTATGGGCAAAGGAACTGATATATTTTGACAGTGACATAAAATGGCTAACCAAAGACTGGAAAAGAAAACGAAGAACTTTCAGCACAAATTTGCTGCAAGTTACTCTTAGGCTGACGACCATCATCAACACGGAAGAACAACTATTGGTTACGTTTTGACTGAATGAATCACCATATTACATTTCATATGATTTCTGACATTTCTGATGGACAGGGACAGATTTTCCCTAATGTAAGGAACAAAATTACCATTGCAAACTTGCAATTAAATCTGACAGAACAGGGCAGCTGCTGACGAGTGATTCAAAGAATAATGTATACCTCATCAAAATAGCTAAGGAGTTTAAGACCGAGGAGCCACTATCTGATTTTGCTTAAGCAAGGGTTGCAATGGGTTTACAGCCTTGAGTTATTCCTCTTTGACAGTAATTGAATGCAAGTTAAGTTGAGTAAGACACAGTTGCTAGTCCAGTCTATGATTCTCAGGATCTGATGTCTTTATGTAATAAGTATGCCACAGGACCAGACTGTCTCCGATTGTCCGATAAGTTGGTTTTATCATTGATCATATGTAAACGTGTATAAGGGGATCCCCTTGTCACTTTCTTAGTCAGCCAATCTAAGTGTTTGAGTTGAACCAATATTGTCCAGACTGCTTGAGTTTACCATCTTGTTGTGACGATAACATGTCCTCGCTGAGAAGAACATAGTCAATACGTAGACTGGCTTTTTTCCCTGTGATATTGACTTGAGCGATAAAAAAGTTTGGAAAAATTGTGATTAGCTTGTGTAATGACATGATAAATATCAAATAGAGTAATAATTGGATGTCTATACTCAGTACAAAACTTGACTTCTACATGATGAACTAGTGACAACGACGTCATCAGTATTGCCCAATTCTGACTGAAGCATAACCGAACAAGAGATGACCTGAATAATGCACCAAAGATTTTAGCAAACTTGAGACCATTTGAAACTTCTCTTCTAGAAGTTAAATCATCCTCACTCAAGATTGAACTTCAGAGGGTTTGTGTACCTCTGTGGGAACTGTGACAGGTTGTTTCTGCTTCAAGTGCCCTTGCCGATCGGTCGGAAAAAAGAACATCACCAACTCGGTGAAGAAGTGAGTCAAGATATCAGGATGCATGCAGGACTTGTTCACTTTGGTGCCCAAGTGTGGTAGATGACACATAGAGACCGGTGTCCAATTCCAGCTGAAGTACCCCATCCAAGCATAACCACCATAACACGACACTGTCCTGATACCATGAAGTAAGAAGTGGCTGTTGGCACAACAGACCAAGAACGGATGACTTGAATTGTATTGAAGAGAGATGATTAGAAAGAACCCAAATCAAAATCTGACTCAGAAGTCTCAAAACGGAGCATTCTTAAAGATGATAACTCTTCTTAAGTCGCATCTTCTTAAGAAAATATCTGATCATATTCAATCTTTGCCTAGATTTTATGTTGGAAAACGATGATAATAATTGTGTGCGTCTATGCAGTCACTATACACTGACAGCAGCATGTGCCAGTCTGTAGATTGATGATCAACAATGATGGATTGATTCGTTTTATCATCAATGACCCAAAGAAAAGCTTGGTGCAAATCTATTGTTCGTTGAGTCAGGTGTGATCACTGACTTTGACATGTCACCAGGTCTTCCATTTCAATTAGAGGTGAAATTCAATTAAGGGATGCAAGGAATCCATGCTGCTATTAAGAAAGAAGTATGGTAGACCAAGCAGACCGACCATCCACTGACTAACTGCTCTCAACTCTGGTGATGGGGCAAAGACAACTGTCACGAGAAAATGACATCAGCTAGTGAAGGATATTAACATTTGACCAAGGAGAGCCTTCTACTTCAAGGCTACATTTCCTTCCCAAAGAACCAGTCATCCCAACATGGCTATTTCCGTTCACAAGTTTGATTATGAAAACAATTGTCCTAGGAAATCAGTGAGGTGGATAAATTGTTTGGTCCATCCTTGATTACTTTGGCCATTTGCATCATCCTGTCTTGTTTTTTCTCAAGTTTGGTGAAACATTTCTGTCGTGGTGACATCAGAAGACTTGGACAGGTCAACCATTGTCCAACGTATAATTTGTCTCATTTCCACAACTTGCAAATGTCGTGAATACAGATGATTGCGTGTTACTCATCAAAATATTCATTTCCTTTCTAAGATTATGCTGATTTTGCTTCCCTCGCCAACATCTTTTTATATTGTGGCAGTTTTTTATGCCCACTACTCGTCGAGGTAAAATATGTATTTTATTCAAAACTACTTTGTCCTACATCTATCATATCCGTATTTTGAGCAGAAAAAAAGTTATGCCAGTGCGCTGCACAGCAAGTTATCAGTCTATGACCTCGTGTTCTGCCGAGAATCATTACAAAATATCACAAAGGTCCAAGGAGCTAAATTAGCATCGACAGCCCTACTCTAGCTTTGTATCACACGCCACAACTCGCAGCATGGGATCATATCGCACATGGCTTCTAATCACGATATTGAATTAGAAACAATGACACGCCACACTATCCACGGACCCCACCCAAGATATGAAATCATTCAAATGAGTGGAGCTAAACCAGTATTGTTTTCTATTGTGTCGTACTTTGTTATGCTTGATTTTGCCTGTCCAATTACACAATTTGTTTCCATCAAGCCAGAGTGCAGAATTCTTAGTCTTGACTCTGAAATATTTCATGCTGAAAATACCAAATATGGTGTGCATCATACAATAATAACTATACAAAATGTACAGGAGTTCTTTTAATTTGGCATGAAATCCACTTCATGCCTTCTCGTATAAGTGAGAAATATCCCATCGGGAGCATGACTCAGTCATTTTACATCCAATATCACGAATTAGCACTCGCAATAGCTCATCTCACCTTCGACAATACCAGCATTCACAGAGATTTCTTTGGAGTATTCACCGATCTTGCATATGAAAATTGAAATGTTCCTCCTAATCGCTGCTAGGAAACTCTGATTGGTTAACACAATAGCTTCTGTAGCTGTTCGCTGATTTTTGACAGGTCTCCAGAGATCTCCAATCAATGCTAACAGAATAGGGTTGGTGTATGCACAAGCACCACAATCTTGCAGAACCCTGTAGCCTTTACATAACAAGGTCAGGATGTTTTTCAAAATTTGATAATCCTATAACTATCAGATCCTTCAAATTGACAAATTTCATTTTCGATTCTTGTATACCTCTAAGCATGAGAAACTGAGACAAGCATGTACAGTCAGCAACAATTTTCTGCTTTCCTCAAGCAGGAATTTGAGACCTTCGATTCGATTTTGGGCATAGAAACCTTGTACTCAATCCTGGCCATGCTTTCTATCATCTTTCAACTCATTTATCGTGGGATAGTGGCCCACTATTCCTCTTACTCCATTACAGAGAAAGGAAAGGATGCAGCCTGAACCATTACTGGGAGCAAAAGCACCCTATGGAAGCTTCAAGCTGCCCATTGATCATTACAGGATACCAACTCGAGAACCTCATGAACGCACCCTGGAAAAAGCTTCAAGCCACAGGGTATCTACTCCAAAACCTGGGTGGTGTTTTGGCAGTTGCCTGTACAGCTGTTTGTTCCATTGGGTTCAGAAGCGAGGCAGGCAGGTGTGCCAGCCAGAAGCAACCTTCAACATCTAAACCAATTTCCCTTACGAACATAATCTAGCTATGTTTCAATCAAACAAACTTGAAGGAAGGAGAAACATGTAAATCTACCTCTGTCCATCAACAGGGATACAAACTTAGAAACAGTTTCCGCTAACAAGTTATAAGACTGTTCGTGAATTTATAAGCAACAAACAACAACCGTCAGACAATGTTGTAATGAATCAAACCTGGATTATTAAGAAGCATGCTGTCCGTATTCACTCATTTTTATCGAACAGCATGCCTTCAAGCAAGATTTCCCTAACTATTAAAGGCAAACCAGATTAGAGTAGAAAATCGCTCCTTAAATTTTTCTTAATTTTTCAGTGTTTGGCTAGGTATCTTGTTGAGAAGCAATTTCACGTTGACGAAAAATCAAACCATGAAGTGTTCAATTTCCGACACAGTTTTTGTAAAAGTATCTGTTGATTGGCATCTTTTGACAAACTGAAACCGTGTTGATGATTAATGTGATTACAGCCAAATGAAATGAAGCAAAATTGCAAATATAGAATCCTCTTCAAAGATATTCGCCCTTGAAACCTTGGCTTGGTAATCGCAACACTTAAGAGGATTGCACTCCATCAGTAATAAATTGAAATGTAATTTCCAATCACGGTTATGTGCATTCCATCTTGAAATGGCGATTTCACTTGTGTACTGATGTACAGGGATGTATATGAAATGCACCGAAAACATTGTCAATCATTTGTTGCAATTAATGAGAGAAGCATGATGTTGTATCCCTTTGATGTGGTCGGGATTCATGGACTCATTACCAACGACTCTCCGCAACCATTTTGAATGCAATAATGGCCTAAAGGTTAGCCTTCTAAGATGGTGTCAGAGTCGATCAGCACACACCATTTTGTCTTTCTAAAGTATTAAAAATTTGGTCCAGCTTACTGTGAGACTGAATCCTACATCGGTGTCAATTTAAGCTGAAAGATATCACCTCTATTGTATGCACAGACAACAATACACAATACACAGAGGATTCTGGCAAACAGGGTTGGAATATTTCTAAGAGTTGCGCATGTATGGGGGATATCTGATACAATTCCATAGCGTGACTGAAGCAGCCTCCTCAATGCAAACTGAAGCCATTTTACGCCAGAGACCAATCAATGGTATTGAATTACCTCGAATAAAAACTCAACGGCTAATATGCCGTGCAAGGCAACACGTGGAGAACATTGACTTGTTATGCTAAAATGCTAACGGTGTGAAAGTCAAATCGGAAAGGTCATCAAAATTCCATTATATCAGCATGAATAAATATTACAAGATCGCTGTCACATATATGACCACAGAAATTGAAAGCATCAAAGGTAATTATTCCAACTGGCATACATACCAATGGATTTACCTTTGCGTGTTCTAAAGCTTTGGTTCTTGCTAATAAAGGTCAAGGTCGCCAGTCCATGATGCTAAACAGGTTATAAGAATGTACTACTACTACTACTACTACTACTACTACCAGGACTAGCTGGGGTACTTGACATGTGATGCTGCCCCCATGAAAAGATTCATGCGTCAACAGCAGAGCTGAAATCCTCTGCAAACAAGTAATCTCAATTGCTGCAGTCTGTGACATGACAACATGATGTTTACTTGTGATTGATACACGAATCGATTGTTTTCAATAGTCATGACTACATCGCAGATTGCCGCAACAAAAATTGCTTGTTAAAACAATGCTTTACTCAGTGACCAACTCATGTGCCAAAATGATCACGACCTAAATCTAAGGGACAATAATAATTGCCCTGACGCTGCAACTGACATCATCAATGCATGATCCCAGCACAAGAGGTAAGACCATCATCATCAACGTGCGATCTAGATTAGCACTAAGAAAGTCCCAAGATGGTAACCATTTTTCTCGACGTGACTTGACAGCATGTGACAGCAGCCTTTCTTGAGATAATCTCTGAGAGCTGTAAGTATCTCCCCAGCTGATCCTGCAATGAATAAGAATCAAGAGACAAAGACAGTCTAGCAAGATAGCTAGTTTAGCATGCAGGGATGAAGCGCTATGGTCTCCTTTAATAGCCACATTTTCTTTTTTCCTGCATCCGTTGGACGTGATCTTTTTTCTTCACATGATCTGCATCAGTGGCAAATATCCGCTTGCTTTAAACACCAATGAATAGAATTGAGACACAAAGACAATGGGACAAGAGAAAAGTTGTTTTTTTAAACATGGCTGAGATGTATTTTGACCCGTCACTGATTGCATTGTCCTATTTGACAGCTTATTCTGAAATCATCTGATGTATTGTGGAGTACCATACTCATTTGAATACTAGAATTTATCATCTTTTTTCGTAAAGAAAAATTGCAGGACTTAGCCAACAGGATTGGTATAGAAACAGCACTTTGATCTTTTTGAATGTGATAAATGTAAAATTTCCTCCAGGATCAAGCTAAATCCTTGCGATAATGCTTCGATCCTTACAAAAGATGGATAGAAGAAAAACCCAATCACTGGTAACCCGGATGCACTCTTTTTTCTCTTCCTCTCAATTTCCTGTCGATAAGACGTCATTATGAGCACCTTTACAAATTCCCTGCTGCTATGCTCTCAGAGATGGGCCCATTGGAGGATTACCAGAATTTGACTGCCAAATGACCAATTAAGAAGACTTTGCGCACATGTCAATCAACTTCTTTTTCCAAAAAGGCAAATTTTTATGCTGAATCTGCATATAATTGCTGCAAAAAGAAAACCTATCCGTATTTTGACCACTTTCAGAACCCCCTTCCGTCTTTCCTTCAGAAATGAATTCCGGGGGGTGGACATGTTCCTTGCCCCCATCTGGAGGAAAAAATTGCCCCTTCAACTTCAGTAGCGTTTTCTCTCTCCGGCAGGGGTCATCTGAAACTACCAACATGACAATACTGGAGGACAGACCATTGATGCTGTAGTTTGTCAAGTCCTCACGGCAGGAGTTACCAACACGTCCAAACCACAGACGTTCCCCAGCTTAAACCTCAACAATGGCATTAAACAATCCCCACACCATCAAACAATCAGAAAGCGGCAAAACAATGAAGTCATCACCAGGCGATTGAAATTCTAATTGCGACCACTTAATGACAAAGCGGCGTGATGAAAACGTCTCGTATATCTCCTTATCCCACGAAGGGAACAATCGGCTGTTTGAAATGCAAAGTCTTAAGTCGGAGTGATTAATCTGGATTGTTTGATTGGGGCGACGCCAGATTAAACGTCTGGAGAGGTTGACGATCAATAGCAGGAGGCTACGTGGAAGCTTAAGATGTCTGACAATGTCTGTGCGTGGAGACACCATAATCTTGAAATAAGACATTGAAACCCTTTATTAACCGATTTATATCCCATATCAAGCCATCTAAAGGTCACAGACAATGCATTGAGACATGTTTCAGGCTGAGGACACTGAGTATTAGGGACACTGAAACTGCTTTCATCAACACCACACCATATTATTGCTTTCCTAAATGTCACACCATTATTACTTTCCTATTGTCACACCATTATTCCTTTCCAAAATGTCACACCATTATTGCTTTTCCTAAATGTCACACCATACTCCTCCCTGTTAGAGCGACCAGAATCTAATAAAGGAACTAATAGGAGGATAATCACAGCTAAATCACACGGCACAAAACTGTGGCACGATTGAGAGAGAAAGCAATTGTTTCCACTCAGTGCAGAAGAAATAAATGTCCAGCGAGGCATTAGTTTGATTTCATTCTAATCTTGCCAAAGTTGGAGTGAGATGCTATAATTACGGCAACCTTATAACACAAACAATGGGGAATACCTCAGTTTTTATTGCTGATAGATTGAGACATATGGAAAGACTCGTCCATTAGGAAAGCATTTTGGTGTAGTTGGTTTACCATGAGTCTTACGGTGCAATCACATTTGCTGACAATTGATTGCCACAGATAAAACTAATGGGGAATAGTCTGAAGCATCATTTCTTTGACAGCAATCATATTTTAATGTTTATTTATTATCATTTTTTGGATGGCAAGATTCCTTTTTTAGAAAGTGTCTCCAAAGATTATTATCAGAATAACTTAATCTAAAGATGAATCATACAATGAAACAGCTCGAGTGCTATTAGAGAAAGAACCATCATGATGATGCTCAGTCTGCTTTTTTATCAAAGAATCACCGAATTCTCATTTTCAATTTCTCATCAAAGTCGCCTCTCACCAATTCTCACAGCATCAGAATAAAAGCTGCTCTTAGTCGTAAGGGCGTATCTTGACGATTGTAACTGTTGTTTGCACAGCACAGAGTGTCTGGAAATTTTTCCGATTTAGTCCGTCAGTCAATCACCGTCACGATAAATGGTCCTCAACCATCAAAGCATTCAGCAGAATCTGACGATATTTATACTCACTGGGACAAGAGGAAGAACTTTTTTACCCAATCTGGCTCATCAGCCCTGAGCGTTTGGACCAAAATAACTCGGAACAAAGGTTAGGCATGATAGGTATTCTTTTGTGGGTTCTTGCACAAAAGGATGGATGCAGGAGATGACTTGCACTTGTACGGGATTGGGATGGCATATCGAGATGGACAAGTGCTTCAGACAGACAGGCTGCTTTTGTTAACCATTCAAAGAAAACATGGGATTTATTCGAATTTGAGTAGGCGGAGAATTTCTCAGTAGTTTTCACCCCAAATCTTGGTTCAGTATTCTAAAATACCTTGGTACCGTAAAGTCAACTTTTAAATGGAAAATGCATAAGCCTCGTTCTGAGAGTGGAGTGTTTTGGACACGCAACCAAGATGCTCTACCAAAGTTCCCTCGGGTTGCACTAAAATGTGGAAACCATGCACACAGCTCACTTCAGAAGTTTGAGGCTCTCAAAACACTGCTTCAAACACAAATCAGCCAAGGAAGCATCAACCACCCGAAGTTTTTTAATGAGCACTACACATATTTGCTGAGAAAAACGCTCCAAATAGCCCATTTGCGCGGATTTTAGCATCAATTGAGCGAGCCGATGCGGACTTCCTATGCACGCTGCCGTAACATAATGTAAACAACGGCGCTACCGGCGCTCCGGGCAGGCGATGGATGGAATTTGCCAAATTCGCACATATTCAAGTTATTTTCGTGGCCTATCTTTTTAAGTTTGAGGTATTTTAGAATAGAAATTGAACCCTCGGCTTCGGACCTTGGTTGAGTTACCAAGACACTCTCGGGTGGAGCTAAAATTTCGTCCAAACCCTCGCCTATCGGCTCGGGTTTGGACTGTATTTTAGCTCCACCCTCGAGTGTCTTGGTAACTCAACCAAGGTCCTCCGCCTCGGGTTCAATTCCTTAACTCAACACTGACATTGTCTTCCATGTTATCAAGACAATTTTCAATTTTTTTTAATATTTTCAGAACATGCCCATGTTGTCATTTCATGATATTTGGAAGAATAAATGGTTAATTAGCATTGATATCAATATTTCACTTTAGCATCAATCAGATTATGTATCTATCATTACGTTCCAAAATTTTCAGGATAGTAGCATCGCTCGTGTTTGCCCTGAAAATCCATCGAAAAATGACACAAAATGATATACATGTACTATTATAATTGATACCTAGACATGTCAGAACCAATGAAACGGCCAGGGGCCATTGTGCTCACCGTATACATCTTTTATTAGGCAGGATCATGCTTAGTTTAGAGGTGAATATGGTGAACACAATCAGGCATGAAGACTTTTTTTAGATGTGTATTGATGTCAAGTAATAAGACAGGGCAGTATATATAAGTTTATGATCCAACCAATAATTGTCTATGACATCAACAAGATCAATATCGTGTGATTGCTAAGAGTCCCTGCAATAAAAAATTCATCGAAAAAAAGTCATTAATAAGCGAGATATTGCACGTCCTACTTTTTCAGTTTTGACCCCCTGGTGGCCAAATCAAGAATCAGATCAGGCCAAAATTCGGTGTCAGAGGCAGAGTTCGACTGTAACCCGAGGTTGGACTCGGTCGGGTCGAGCTCCAGTCGAACTTCATTTTTTCCGCGGGTACCGACCCGAGTGACGTCATATCTGACCTAGTTAGCTACTCGGGCTCAACCCTCGATGGCATGAGCGTCGAACTCAGCAGACTCGACAATAACCACGTGACAAAATGGCGGCCTCGAAAACGTAAGGGATAAATTCGTGATTTTTACATTGTTATATCCAATATTGTGTACTCCTGTAATAACGCTGTTGATAAATATTGATAGCTGTACCACCGACATGTTCGGAAACCAGATCGGGATAAAGTTCGGTCAAAAGTGTCTCGAACACCCCCCTTCCAACTCTGAAGTGGGCTCTGAAGTCCTGCAAACTGAATTGCGGGATAACATTTTCTGCAAATCCAGTTATTTTGGGCTCCCATTTCCTTCTGGCGAACAAACATAGTGTCCATAAATGTTCTTGACTTGTCAGCTCTACATCTATTGTACTATTGGGAAAAATGAAGTCTAAAAATTCGTATATTGCCGCTATATCCGCCATGTTTAAACAAACCAAATCAACCCGAACCGACTCGACTGCGTTCGCGTGCTACCCTACTCGACATGCGCATTTAAGGCATGATGTCATCGCCTGAGGAACTCTAAGCCGACCCTAGAGTTACAGTCGAACTCAGCCAGAGATTATCTGATGTAGGGGGTTACATGTACCAACTTTCAAGTTCATAGCTTTAGCAGTTAAGAAACGTGCCATAGTTACACTCGAACGGTCAATTTACGCCATTTGACCTCTGTGACCTAGAAAAGGAGGTCAAATCCAAAAATCATAGGAAATGTGATGTATCCTTGCTAGGAGTCCCTGCCATAAAATTTTATCGAAAACAATTCACTCAAATAGGCAAGATATTGCACTTCTTCCTTTTTCCGTTATGGCCCCCTGGTGGCCGAATAAAGAATCAGATCAGGCCAAAATTCGACATCAGACGTTATCTGATGTAAGGGGTTATATGCACCAAGTTTCAAGTTCATAGCTTTACTGGTTAAGAAACGTGCCATAGTTTACACTCTAACAGCCAATTTACGCCATATGACTTCTGTGACTTCAAATTGAAAACCCGTAAAATATGTGATGTATTCTTCCAAACAGTACCTACCATAAGAATTTTATCGAAAACAAGTAACTTATAAGCGAGATATCACACTTTTTAGATTTCCACTTTTGGCCCCCTGGTGGCAAAGTTAGGAATCAGATCGAACCAAAATTCAGCGCCAGAGGCTATGTGATATAGGGGGTTATATGTACCAAGTTTCAAGTTCATAGCTTTAGTGGTTAAGAAACGTGCCATAGTTTACACTCTAATGGCCAATTTACGCCATATGACCTCTGTGACCTTGAAAAGTAGGTCAAATTGAAAACCCGTATAATATAAAATGTATATTTGCTATGAGTACCTACAACAAAAGTTTTATCGAAAACAAGTCACTTATAAGCGAGATATCACACTTTTTAGATTTCCACTTTTGGCCCCCTGGTGGCAAAGTTAGGAATCAGATCGAACCAAAATTCAGCACCAGAGGCTATGTGATATAGGGGGTTATATGTACCAAGTTTCAAGTTCATAGCTTTAGTGGTTAAGAAACGTGCCATAGTTTACACTCTAATGGCCAATTTACGCCATATGACCTCTGCGACCTTGAAAACAAGATCAAATTAAAAACCCGTATAATATAAAATGTATATTTGCTATGAGTACCTGCAACAAAAGTTTTATCGAAAACAAGTCACTAATAAGCGAGATATCACACTTTTTAGATATCGACATTTGGCCCCCTGGTGGCCAAACAGAGAATCAGATCGGACCGAAAATCAGTGTCAGAGGTCAGCTGACCTAGGGCATTCTGTGTACAAAGTTTCAAGTTCATAGCCCTAGCAGTTAAGAAACGTGCCACTGTTAGGATACGACGACGACGACGACGACGACGACGACGACGACGACGACGACGACGACGACGACGACGGACACAGCGCTATCGTATAGACTCCCCTTACGGTGAGCCAATAAAACACTGCCATTGTAGTTGTTGATGTCGTACAGATGCTGCATGCAAAAATCAGCTCAAAATTCCAACCGCTTCATGGTTTTTCAAACTTTGGTGAATTTTTGCAAAATACTGCCATCAAACTCAGAAAGGGGCCTTGGATCCAGGGCCTATATGACCATCCATAAGTATGAATGTATAGGACTGAAAGCCTGTAAGACCTGGGTACAGGGTCTTTTAAAAGTGGTCTTCATCCGCAAACTGTACGTGATATAATGCTGAAAATGTGGGTTATTGATGAAAGATACATAATCTGATAGATGTTAAAGCGAATTTTTTTGATCAATGCTAGTTTTGCAGTTATTCTTCAAAATATCACGAAAACGATATTCCCTCTCAATCAACTAGACTTTGATGTTTTCACCCCAAATCTTGGTTCAGTACTCAGACTGACATTGTCTTCCATGTCATCAAGAAAATTTTCAAATTTTTTGGAGAACATGATCAAGTTGTCATTTCGTGATATTTAGAAGAATAAATGGTTAATTAGCACTGATATCGATATTTGCTTTAGCATCAATCAGATGGTTACTTAGTGTGTTGCCAAACAAAATTGTAATGCCACCCACCTGCTCCTGAATCCTCTATAGAGGCAGATTTACAGCTCAGTGGTTTAGCTTTACTGTGTTTACTTTGTGGTAATAGGTAATCTGCTAGCACCATGGTTTTTATGGGGTACCTTAGATTAACTACACAACCCTGCAGCAGATTGGATAGGTGCTAGCAGAAACCTGCTGGCTGGATGCCTTGGTATTACAAGAATTCTCCAACTCTAGTCAATGGAGAAAGATAAAGCTATCAACTTATATCAACTCGCTTATATTAACTAGCATTTTGTGCCAACTCCAGCTTCCAAGTCATCTCGTATTCCTGAATTCTGAGTCCCTCGATGGAACGTCTGGGAAAAGAGCACTCCCTTGCTTCAAAGTCTTTCACATACAGAAGACGACGACATTGAAGGTCAAAATGTGACAAAAACCAACAGCAGTTAATCCAGCTTCATGGACAACACTGCAGAGGATAAAAAGATGTCGGATTTAACATGTGAAGCGAGAAAGATTAATCAACAAAAAATCACTCTTTCTGGCGACTTTTCTATATAAAGTGGTTCATTTGGTAGCGTGACTAATAATCATAACGGATCAACGCTGGAGAAAGGTGATATTATTCCTTGACAAAAAATACCATTAGTCCTTCATTGGGGAATATTTTTTTACATTTTGATGGAGCCATGATTCATCTTAGTATGCACTCCCCAAAGTTGAACCAATGATGTCCAGAGGGATCTACTATAATTGTGTTGATCGCTTGTGGGTTTTTCCAGGGCGGTTAAGGACTTGTGTCGCATCCCCTTGGGTGGTTAATGACAACTGTGGGCTCCAATGACACAGGTCAATAAATCAACCACAATTCCATACCGACACTTTTTGCTCAATCCTACCTTCTCCGATCTCCCCGACAGATCAAAACAATAAAACTCTTTAACATACCTGAAAGAGACAAAGGATATATCCGATTAGTCAAAGGAACCAATTTGACATTTAAAACCTTATTTGCGAGGGACAAATATCAGAATAGGTTTACAAGTCGTAAAGTTCAAGTCTATTTGATTATTCAGCAAGTTCTGTCTACTCTTCTTCACGAAGGAACACTTTTCCAGTGCAAATGAACTAGAGCAATTAGACACCTTACTTTACCAATGCAGTGAAATCCAATAAAATCACTTAAACAGCAAGCTTTTCACCGCTTTGTACACACATGCTTCAGGGGTATTTGAATTTGGTTCTGAAATGTATTCAGAAAAAGATCTCGATGTGATGTTTCCAAGTCAAATTTGAAGTATACGCTTCTGGCACTATTTGTAAAGCTACCCATTGATTGAAATGAAATCACTATCTAAAGATAAAAACCTTCCACCTGACAGGGATCAGACACAAATCTCAGATCTTGCTCCAAAGTTCCTATTACAGAGAGTTAACCTCTTGGCGATAAAGTGTTCCATTTCAAATGTCATCAAATTCACTATTATACATTCCTTTCTTACTATGATGCAAATCATCAGACAATTTGAAATTCTGATATTTCATGGTGAAGTGCTAGTATGAGGGTACTTGAGGCTCCAGTTTCAAAAGATGTTTGTGGACACATGTTAAGGTGGAACACTGTTCAGAATGTTTCGAAAACAACACAACCTGTATTCCAATTCTTCCTTAGTACCCCGCGCCAAAATGACTAAAATCAATTTCACGGCTTTCAATTTCTTGTGATACACAAATCGACAGGAAGGTGATGATATAGCTAGAGCACTTTCCTCGCCGTGTGTGAACCAGGAAATGAGCATATTTTGTTAGGCTCTTGGACAAGGCAGTAAAGCCGTCAATTCCGATGTGCACATGCAACTAATCCTTGTGAATTGCTGACTACAGGATGAATCATATGGTTGACTCTTGGTGCAATTTATCGAGATTGAAATTTCGTCAAGCTTGAAATGTAAGGATTGAAATTCGATGTTGGGAGAGCAGTTTCATCAACATTGGTTCACTGAGCAACCACGACAGATCCGGGCCACTACCGCCCAATTCCATCACACATGTCATTATTTTTGTTGTCTTTCCACCTCAAGGACATGTTTTCCTTTATTGTATCATGGCTGACTGTCTTCACTAACCTTCTTTATGCACTGATACCACTACTTACATCATGTATGTTTGGCTACCATTCAAAGAGGTTGCCTGTCATGCCTCTGAGTACCTTATCAGGTATAAGCCAGCTAGAAGCCAACACAAGCAGCTTTCAACCATGTCTCAAATCTCAAAAGACAGGTGGTACTCTTTTCCAGCTAATCTGATGACACTTGATATCGGAAAATGTATAGTCTTTCTCAAAGTGATTTACGCCAACAACTACTGGACAGCTAAATATATCATGCCAATGATGAAGAAATGCTAAACTATAGGAAAGTCACTCTCGGCCTTTTTTCACAAGTTTTATGTTGCCTTCAAGAAAACAACAGCAACAGCCTTCACTTCAAGGACACCATGCACCAGTTCCGTGTCATCTTATCATATCACATCAGCTAACATAAGCGTACCATTTACAAAGCCAATACCCTTACCATTTGATAAGTAGTTTATAAAAGAACACACAAAGATATTACCATATTTCTCCAATATCTATATTGTCGCTAAGGTATTATGTCTCATCCGAGCCACCAGTTGCTCAATGTTAACATATCTTCTATATACAGTCATGACAGACACTTGTTATACATGTAGAATGCGATACATTGAGAGAAATTGGTAGTCTCCAATATCTACGGCTGTCACACCAAGTGTGTGGATTGCTGCTATAAAATAACATTTCTTATAGCAAGTTTCACAATGATTGCAACGTGAACTAGCTGTGACAAAGCCACTTTGAGGATGAGCATGAGTTGGTCTTCTCGTTTGCTGAGCATACGATCATTTAAAGAATATTCGCTTTGCTTAACTTTGGTGATGGGCAGAATGCACCAACCAGAATTTCATCAAAAAGATTCCTCCACAAATTGGATTGGTGGACGCCTGAGATCTTATACTAGGGAGCATGATACACGACTGTCAACAATCTTCAAAACCAAAGCCTTTTTAACATTCATTATATGATCGCTTGGATTGGCTAGTTTTTCGTGAGATAGACATCAAAATACACCACTAACCTCCTCTGGCGCCTCGAGATTATAGCTAAGGATACAGAGCATAATTCTACTGACATACAAGAAAAATCTTTGAGACGAAATGTGCAAACTCTTTAGGATAAACAGCCATGTCAATTTCAACAGACGAAACTAATCTCATTGGCGCCACAATAAAGATATTGACATGGCAACACCTTCCATCAATAAAGGTTACTTTGAAGATGACAGGCTTCCATGTAATACCGCAGCTAATAGTGACGATTGGAAAAAATTGTCAATTCATCCACAGAGTTTTTTAACAGTCATCCCACTAAGAACTAAAATTGCTGGTGTCAGATGCACATCTAACATCTTGTGCAACCACAGAAAGGATAACATGTCACATCAAACTCTTATGCAAAGAGACATCTACATCTTCTTTCACTGCTCCATGCCCTTTTCCCTCAAAAGGAGAAAATAACCCTGCCCTTTTCAAATCCGGACAGAACAGAAGCAGTACTTTGCAGAGTTAAGAACGACTATAACAGTCAAAAGTAAAAATACCAACAGTTGGTTACCGCAAGGAATAAAAGACCATCTCATCAAAGAGATTAGCGAAAGATACAAACTCTGTTCTCTACACAGAGTTGCTGAAAAGTTGTTCTCATCGCTGCTGCTAGATCCGCGCTATCATCAAGGCGAAGTCAATGATTTGCCGCGGACGCCACTGTAAGAGCCGCACCAGACAGATCAATACCCTGGCGACAGTGTGCGCGCCACTTCAAATGTGCGCATTGATTTTAATTACAAAATCATAACAATATTGCCGCAGAGTTCTAGGAGTGCAATCTTGCACTATTCAGCAGGATCGTCGGTAATACCCACGAGAGGGTATGGAGTCAGGATTGTAACAAAGATGTGCATGCCTTTAGATGAAACCCAGGTTGATGGATGGAGATTTCATTATAGCACAAGAAGTTCAGCCATTGGAGTTCAAGTTATTTATTTCTTGAGAAATGATTCGGTGGCTAATGCATTCTCTAGATTTCTGTTTCTTATCAAAGACGACGAGAAAATGTTTTTGGACAAGAAATTTACTCAGCGCAAACAGAAACGTGCCAAGAACTATTGAACGGCTAAGAACCAAAGCTCTATCTGGCATTTTCAAAGCAACTTATTTAAATTATTCATAGTTTTTGTCCAAATATTTTTAATTTCCCTTCAGCTAGGCCAGGTCAATTTTATCCATAGGTGCTGTAGTGCCTCATTTCTTCAATTACTAGGGGGAAGGGCACAGACATGAACTGTCGGCAATAATATGGAACAGCCTCCTCTTTGGGTCAATTAGTTGCTAAGTTTCCGATAACAGAACATAAAGATCCGGCCAGATAATCCATTGTGACAAGTCAATTTCTCACCATGCACCTGACACAATCGATTCGTGCCAAACATATCTAATCCACAGTTCAAATATTGATCAGGCAGACGTCAGAATTCTTAGACGAAATTCTCAATCACTCACAGTAAAGACTAATCAGTTGATGTGACTTGAAATAAAATGGGTTTTGATTTGGGTAGTTGTTGACATTTGTGATCAACCGGACAATTTCTGATCAGAGTTGCATGTTTCATAGGGAATGATTGAGACACCAGGAACTGAAATTTCATTATTGATATCACTGACAATACATGTACCTAGAACTGCAACTTTCGTTTCAAGCCCTCCGACAGCGCTCGTGATGCCAAACAAGAGGCCCAAGGGCCTGGCGCTCAGCTGAGTTGTTGCTGCATTGTTCGTATATATTACATTACTGGTCAAACTCTACTAAACTAAGGACTCAAAGCCTAAGGATATTAGCTTCTGGATGTGTAACAGTGAATTACGGTAGACTGGCGCAATCTACTTCAAGCAAGCTCCACCCTTGCAATGTGTGCGCAAACAGATAACCTAACCTATATTGGACCATCAATTCTACACACAGCAACATGATTCATCCTCAGCTGTTACCATGATGATGATGATGATGATCCTTTTCGCAAATTGGTCGTCTTCTGTCTTTCTTCCATACTTCAGTGCCAGAAATAGGATTTGCGTCATGTGATCAACCGGAGTTCATGTGACTTGAACAAGAAGCAGGTATAGCAACTCTCAAGTGAATGTCTTGCTTCGTAGGGTGATGAAACCTTTTCTAGAAGTTTTTGTGTGACGGCTTGTCAGTCAGCCGCAACTCCTTTAGGCTGCGTATCCATAGGCTGTTCCGTGCCCTGCACAACATTCCCTTTTTACCGCCTGGCGCGCCACACGGACAATGAACCTTTGTTGGTGTTATTGATCGTTCCCATAGGTTATGCCGTGTCACATTGCGGGCATATATGCACTGTGGATTGGGAATATAGGCCCATATTGGGATTGAACATGTCCATTCTTTTGCGAGTGAACAACACGGAAGCAATGTCTGAGGCGAAATTAATTCAAGAGGTTCATCAACGGGAACTACTCTGGGACCCCGAAACTGATGATTATCATAACAAGCACGAACCTGTAATTTGTTGCTTAAGTCAGGTTTTATATACATGTACATGTCAATTTGATGTTGCAAGTGAAAATACAAGTTACTTGTATTTTCATTTTCAATATTCATAAGAAATTGTCTTCTGAAATAATGACAGCGTGCGGATAAACGCGATTGACCGCTGCGAAATGAGGACTACAAAGGCCTACCATGACCAAAAAGGAATATCCAATGGAGACTCAGGGCATAGTGCCAGGTCACAAGGCTGTTACGCCATAACGCCACACTACACAAGGGCATACCCTATGGATACGCGGCCTTAACAGGCAGTGGTATGCCCCATCATCCACCCTCATTTTGATCCAGGGCCTGGTCCATATTCTCTTTGGTTATTTCGCCGCCTCTTCCGTCTCTCAACAATGACAGCTAAAATTGCTGCAGAAGCACTCAAACCACATCTTCTCTCCTTGGAATCATCCATTTTCCCTCCAAAATACCTATTTCCCTTTGTTCCCACTAAAAAGTTTGCAACAATTTACCAACATGTTGTAAAAATGTTGCTAATTTGTTGCAATTTTGTTGCTAGTGAACACAGGGCCTTGAAGGGCTTGTTGCAAAATTGTTGTAAAAATGTTGGTAAAATGTTGGTAAAATGTTGGTAAAATGTTGCTAATATTTTACTAGTGTACACCCTGCTTAAGTCAAGTGAAACTCTTAACAAACCTTAGCAGAATGCCACCATTGAAATGTTGATAATAATGATAGCAAGTAAAAACTTTAAACAGATAGACTTGATTTTTTTAACCAACTGCCACATGCGGTTTTCTTTATTTAGTAAATTTTGAGGTAAGTATTACAGAATGAAATACTTGAATACTAGAATTGCCTGGCTCTTCTGATGATTGCACTGGTGAACACCGAAGTCGATGGGATGTGCAAAGTCATAGCTCGATCCTCTCTCTTGGTCATCTTTGAGATGTGGTCACCAAATATGTTCAAATGCAGCTGCAGATCATTCCTGTCCTGCAAAACATGATGAGGAGATAACATTTTAATTTTGATAGAATAGGTAAGCTAGCCAAGTTTTATATCAAATACAAGGCCAACAACAACTGATAAGGCGCTAGGGCCGAATGATCAAGGAAGTTCATTAATATGATTGGGAATACATTGTGATAAGAGTGATGAATCGGCCCCGTTTGAAGCATTGTGCTATGTACAGTGTGCAAGTGTCAGTGTGTATCATATCGCATCGTTTGTTGACATTTCAAATCGCTGGCGTCGATCCTCAATTACACTGTTTATGTACATTGGCAACCTTACCCGATGATATCAGAACGATGTTTATTATTGTCTTGTTTATTCACATTAGTTCTGCTATGTGACAAGAGTTATTTGTTGAGAAATCCATGATTTAAAGCCGGACTTTGACATCGTTTCTCAGACCAACCAAGCTGCATTTCGCAGATCGTTTTTCAACGATCGTCGACGAACTATTTCAAATTAATCACATCCAATTAAACAATCCAAGCCTTCCCTAATGTCATCAACATGCAATAACACAAGCAGCCAAATATTATCGCCTATGAAATTGTGAATTTAATGAGAACTTACCTCTGAATAGACAGAACGCGATCTATTCCATAGCATGGTCTCCTTACGTCTGAACTGCGCAGACTCGAGACGTGACGTTCGCTGCATGTGTTATTGGACGTGGGATAACTCGCGCGAAATTTAAAATGCTCTTCTTGGGGGGTGCTCACTAAATTGCGCCAGTAACACCACCTGGTGAGAAATTCATGAACTACGCCTATTGATAATGAAAGAGAAAGCTTTGCTCTATAAAATTAGATTTGATTCATGATCCCCAACTGAGAAATCAGCTGCTGGAAAAGTTTTTGGAAAATTTCGCTCGGTGCCACCTAGTGGCCAAACCGCTCATCCTGCCGGACCCACATTTGGTCTATTCAGGAGTCCTGAAGGGTCTCAACGCCTCAGAGGGAAAATCTATCGCCTATCCGCCATAGTTTTGAAACGTGCCTGTTTAACGGACAGACAGACAGACAGACAGACAGACAGACAGACAGACAGACAGACAGACAGACAGACAGACGGACACTCATTCTACCATTTACTCATATGAATAGCTCAGCTTTTCAGCTGAGCTAAAAATCTCATTACCCTGATCACAACATGTCTGCAAATCAGTTCAAACTGTTCAGTCACAAAAAAAACACCAAGAAAATCTTGCATTATACAATGATGACACGTAGTTTCATTGTCATACCATGACCGAGTTATATTTTTTTCAAAACATAATACTCAAATGTTGGTTTTATGTACTTTCACAACAACCACTTGACTCTAATTGGTCTCTCTTCAAATACACTTGAACCAGTATCAATGATGGTCCTTGTGATTCCATGAGGAAAAACCAAATGGTCCATTTTACAAATTGTTTGGGTTGTTTCAACAACAATGACGCTTCAATTGCCATTGTGTGTATCAATGTATACACCAAGTATATCAGTTATCTGACATGCAGCTTCTCGCTTCTGAAAAGCCATCAGCACTATAGCTGCTGGTACTTTAGTGAGGCTGAACAGTCTTCAAGAGGCACTCCATTCTGAACAATATTTTGTTTGTATAGCCTACGTACGGCTACGTACATACTGTTCAATGATATCACACCCACATAACTCCGAATTCATAGTTCTTCAATGCTTACAGATCACAAATAACAAAGCAGAGAATTTGCAGTAAATGAAATAAATTGACCAGGTAATTTGATTTTTATAACAAAAAGAAATTTTCTAATGAATTTCTGCAAAATTTCAACTATTACCGGTAACAAATTCCTCAAAAGATTTTAAAACTTTGCAATAACTTCCCAAGCAAAGTAATGCCAAACACTTTCGTTAGTTTGTCAGCATGATAGCTCCTAATGATAATGTGGAAGGAAATGGATGCGTTTCCCCAATACAGACCTAGTTTACTGAGGGAAATGAACCCTAATCCTATTGCCACATTCTCAATAGAAACCTGGCAAAAATTCTATTATCTCAATATCCAATCTGAATAAAAGACAACTCAATCGGACAAAAATATCATCTAATTTTAAAATGTGCCTCAAGGTAAGAACACTGCATAGAGTTCCTTTTAAAGGTTACAGTTTCAAGTTTGAATAGACCCATTTGCAATTTCCATCAGACTGGTTTAAGATAATACCCGAACATTTTAGTGACATTCCAAAAAGCATGGTACTGGTACGGCTTCTGGGGGCGCGGGTGAGAAGAGCCTGCGGGGACCTTTGAGTATGCCTGCAGCACTCTTGCTCCGGGCTCCATTAGAATTAGCAGAGGATTATTCAAGATGCTTCCTGGAGCAAAAGAAATTAATGGTTTCAAAGCGACACAAAAAAAGACAGTGCATGTTCCATTAAGCCATCCGCCAATGATGCCATGTAAAGGCTGAGCTAGATTTTTCGAATTTCAGCATCAGATCTTGATCTTGAGGGATTTTCTGTGTTGACTACAATAGGTGTGTAGGATGAGAAGCTTAAGCTATTTATGAGACAAGTGCAAAGCTACAGCGACCAAGAAAAGTTATTTGAGCCCATTCCTAAAACTGGGGCCATGAGCACTACATGAAAACATACCCTTTTTCGATTATCTCAGGTTCTACCCAGAGCAAGAAAAACAAAAATAAAGATGCATCTTCTTACGTTTTGAAACAAGATCTTTGAATTGGGGTTTAATACTGTTTTTAGATTGAAGTGAGTAATCTAACTTCACCTTGAGTACAATTGGCTCCTACAAAAACGCTATTGAATTTGAATAATGTTGGTGACATCATCGTTGTTGGCCTTGGGCCTGACATGATAGTGCGATTCAATATTGACTAGACCCTTGGGAATGGTTCATCTCATACCAAGGTACAGTGCGATCTCCCTTTGACTCATTGAGAAGCAGAATAGAAGCCAGGTATTAAACAAGTAATGACTGACGAAAGATTAAGAGAAAGACAACAAGGTTCTGACCGTGACCTTGGACCTGAGACTTTATATCATACTTTTGGAATATCAAAGGAGCACCGATATTGAATTAAGAGCTAAGGATCAACGAGGACATTATTAACTGTATAACAATATTGGGTGATTTGTAATATTTTGTAAGAGGAAATCAGAGATTGGGCAATGGTATATCGACAGTACTGTCCAAAGCAGCCAACCACTCTCACCCTGACAACAAGAAGAAGAAGATAAACCAGGTTTGAGGCAACCTCCATGGGGCATCTTTATCTGACTTCCTCTGGCCATATATGTGTGCCTGATCACAACAATGTCCCCCAGACCAGCCTGACATCCCCATGTCTGACCAGCGTGACCAATATTGATCAAATTGATATGGAGATGGCGGGATCATTTCCTCGATATTGCCCCTGGCTTCCTATTCAGGGCAAATATATGATATATGACTCCAAACAGGACATCTGGTGAATACCATTTCCTCCTATTCACGGTCGGACTTGGTGTAATATTGCTGATTCGTGTCGCCGTGGTTTCCAATAATATTATACTTGACATCAGATGCCAAAATGACCAGGGTTCTCAATGATATTGGAACGGAAAACAGTAATAAAGGATTGGTGTTGGCAGCCATCACCATAACAGTTGGAAACTATTCCAGCCAAACCATATTCCTGATCATGTCTGCTGACCATTTTTTCAACCATTTGCTTGACTTATGGCCTAATCTGAAGACAGCACTTCCATGTTCAATCAGAAGAATGGAAAGGCAAACACTGAAGTTCGCACCATGTTAGAGCGTCTTGAAGACAAGTGTGTAACCTTTTAAGTCACTGTCTTAGAATATTTGCAATAGCTTCCAGTTCCACAGCAAACAGGTTCACCTCCTCAAGAGAAAGCATCATATTCAAGGTCATGTCCAGAAGCAATCTTAAGACCAAAGTCCACACAGTGGACCTCACTTATGAGTTTATATGAACTGGACCATCTCATCAGTGATTAGGGCTGGATTGAGCAAACAATGTGTACACTGGTGAAATCAAGTCAGGTCATGGATCACCATATAACTGTTGGTTTGTATGCTTTTGTTTGAAGAGGCTGGCTGAACTGAAGAGAACAAATGGCAACAGAAAACTAAAGGATTCTTTAACCAACATGACCAATTGGAAAATATGACTCCCTTTGAGGCTGATATTGGTGTTTCAAATCACATCCCAGACAGTGGTTTTTGCATTTTTACAACAAGAACCCCTTGAAATATTTATTTACATTTCAAGTTGGGCTAGAAATGAAGTATTTTCACTTGAAACCTACTTACATTCTTTAAGCCCAAACAAGAGAACTCTACGTACATGTACTACAATTTGTATAAATGAAATTCATTATTTGATATTTCATTCAAAGGAGAAAGCCTAGCTGACATGGTTAAGTTGTTATTTTGAGGACATTTGAGAGTTGTGTTACAGCATTTACAATTTACTTGACCATCATCAAACAACTTGAGAGGCATTGGAGAGGTTTTCCACTGTATACAGGAATCCTGTGCCAAGTCTCTGAAGGAATATAACTATGATCAGGTTATTAAAGATTTGATTTTTTCTGCAGGAAATTCCCATTACTCAACTTAAGACTCGACACAAAATACAGAACCTCCCATCAACTCATCAACACGGAACATCATCAACTCATTGTTATTTACTGTCAGCGATAAAAAACACAAAATGTCTCCATTTATCACCTAAACCTCCAAATTTACTCCTACATCGCTAATTCAAGATAGCCATAAATTCACACCAATGGTCGTTAGGGGCCACTTAAGTGTCCAGTCCAGGTAATTGGTCCCAGAGAACTGAACTGATTTATCTGTGAAGCCCCAGGCTGCCCAAAAGCTCAATTGATAGTCAGGGCACAGACTCACGATAGGTTCCTTCTCCAGGTTATGCTGTGCGAGGAAGACTTAAGCCCGTTACACACGAGGGACTTCTCACCAACTTAGTTGGAATTTTAATTCATAACAGGAATCCAGACCAGGTAACTGATACTTTGCCCGACTGGTTGGAGTTGCTGGCTGCACTACCGACTTGTTCTATTTCTCGACGACATCTTTTGTTTATATAAGGATTTTTTTGTTTATATAAGGGGTGTGGGGGAGAAATTTCCCCGTGTGATTCAGTCAACAACATAGTTGGGCCATATTTTGACTCTTTTGGCCTAAATAGTGCAGGACCTAAATATTGCTGGGATTATGTCTTTGGTATGAGTGGGTGAACGACTCTCAACTTCCAGTCACCTGTGCACCTGTTCTTAATTTTAAAACCAACTAAGTTGGTGAGAAGTCCCTCGTGTGTAACGGGCTTTACCGATCTTGGAGCCATTTCATTGCAACATCATCATTGATATGACTAACCTAAAAGTAAAAAGAGTGATAATCTTGATTAGTCAAAATGTCAACGCACAATTCAAGTGCAAAAAAATTGAAAGGGATATCATCAGGAAAGATAGAAGTTGATGGACTCATAAAGAGATTTCAGAAAACTTGCAATAAAAGTAATGTCAACTGTAAGAATCTTGGACAGTCAATAGGTAAATGAAATATTCAAATCAAGAAAATAACTTCATAGTACATAAAAACATGAACTGGAGTCAAAATTGGAAATTTCAGAGCACTATAGTTATGAGTAATTTCAAGTGCGACCACAATCGTTCATCACAGACCTCTATAGATATCCCAGACATGCACGTCTTAATCTTAAAGCAACAGCTCAGTAAAAGATTCCCTTAGGGCCACTAATATTCGCTCCACTTGAGATCCGTTCCAATAAATCAGACTTTATGAAGTATGAAACACAACGCAAACACTTGGCATCTGCGACAATTTACTGAGTCACCTCCTTGTGAAGCAGGATCATTAACTTGAAAATGAGATCAAAGTAGGCTGTTGCTGCCAAGGTCGTGAGATGCATGCCAACTTTGAATTTGGTTATCAAAGGTGTACCTATGACTAAAGGAATGTAAAATCACGGTCTCAGGCAAGGGCAGTAATGTTGTTCCTGATACAGTAATCCATGTGCATGCAACAGGAGTTTCAATATGGCCCTCAAACATGTCACGTTGCTTGAGACTTCATGATCAAATCAAAGGGAATATTTGATGTCATCAGTGCATCAGGCTAAAGGCATCAATGTTGTTGCTGCCAAGGCTGAGGGGTGCATGCACATGCAACAGAAATAGCTTTGAATCTGGCTCATAAATGTGCAAAGATGACTGATAGAATGAGGCATGAGACTTCATCAAATTTGATGTGAAACGAGACATAATTAGGAGATCAAATCACATTTTGATGTCAGGGAAGGGCAGCGATGTTGCTGCTAATGTCATGAGTAACCATACACATGCAACAGAATTATAACCGACTTCATTCCTCAAAGTTGTCACCAGAGTTATGACCATGGTGTCAGGCTAGGGCAGCAATATTGATGCTAATATCACACGCAAGTCCGGTCATGAAGCGTGTTAAGATGACTAAGGAATCTTGCATGGGATGTCATATGACCCTTGATGATCAGATACGAGACCGGATTGGGTGTCATGTGGCACATTCGGCACAACTGTTGGCCATCATTTTAGACAAGTTTAAAGTACTGAGTGGCACCGCCTGAGCCTCAAACCCATGACCTGTTGATCACAAATCAGACACTCTTCCACTGCACCACCTCCTTTCCCTAAATGAATGACATTAGAATGAAATTTAGAAGTATGAGCAATGACAGGACCTTTTTAAAAGCAAGCCATCCGCATCTTTAGTATAACTCGAAATGGGGCCAATTTTGTCAACATTATACTATCATTCCACGTAGTGATTGAATACGTGACGAAGTCAAAGAGCTAATATCAGTAATAACCGAGCTGAGATGTGGTCTTTCTACTCCCATCCCAACAGACTGATTGACCAGATTGAATATTGCTCCACTGGCCTGGAATCCCTCCAGGATATTGCCTGATCAATATCGTTCAAACACATGTCCATTATTGATTGGGTTGAAATCAATGGGAGTGACTTGTGTTGATACTTGTATCCTGTAAGTATGAGGATTAGAGACAACTGACCAGGAGTATGATGTAGCCATTAAAAAGTGGTAGTTTTCATGAATGAAAACCTTGGTTCAGAAACAGGGTTGAACCAGATGCTTTGATCACTGACTAGGCCCTGGGATGAATTCTGGCCAACTGCAACCTGTATCAATGACTGTTGAAATCTTTTTCTGGTGGCCAACTAAACTAGAATCTGAAATGACAGGGGTTAACTGGAACCCTTCCGAGAAGAAAGCAGCACTTTCATCAAAGTAAACACTATAACATAATCATTCCAAGGAGCTATTCTGCATCACTGGATCCCCACGGCGCTGTCACCCCTCTTCAACCCTTCTAAAAGGGTTTACGATGACTAATACTGGTATGCCAGTCACATTGACCCTGACTAGCAGCCGGAAGAGGGGTAGACCGATGTTGGTGAAGGATGCCATACCATCACAAGGCTGGTTGTATGATGTAAATTATAGAGGAAGGCTAATCAGACCATGAATCCCTAATGACACAGTGACTTTATGCTTGCCTTCAAGGTGTAATTGAATTTTCATCAGTTTAATGGAAAGGTCCCCGCTAATGAACAATGTCAACTTCAGTGTCAAGTCGTGGGTGCTCTTAGACAAAGAGAAGCAACCTCGTCCCTAATGAACGAGAACCAACCACAGTCCAGTGCTCCCAGAGATGAAGGGTAATTTCTCTAGTTATATAACCTCTATGACTGGTGGGAGAACATGGCGGAATATGTCACATCAGCTTCATCAAACAGGGTGGGAATTTGACATAATTGGCTGTGATCGCACCTCAGATCAATACGAGGTGGGTCGTGACTACCAAACGGCGATAACTCAATTATAGGTTCATGGCACACGTAATGGCAAGAACTTCTGAGCTGAATAAGAGTAGCTATACCAGCGCTGTGCTGACTAGAGGTAAATTGAGAATGAGGAACAAGGGACATCACACTACAAGACCATCAAACCTTTGATTTCAGATTTCTAAGAGAAACCATGTTCCCATCAACCAACCCTATACCCATTGTACTATCATCAGTCGCCCAGAGACAGACTTTTATTGAGATTCTTTCAGTCTTTAGTTTACTACTTAGAAGAAAGACACAACTAAGTAGTTTTCCAATACATCTTTGTCATGTTCTGACGCTCGGCGGTGCTTCCTTCTTCCGAAAGGAATTTCATTGATTCGATGGGAGCAAGAACCAACGTTGGCACATCCAAACAGTGATACCATCCAACGTCTTTGAATAAAGGTGTATTTATAATCTGAAGTGGCTTGTAGCAGTGATCATGGTTTCTTTAACTGAGATATGATGCCCGTCCCCTTGGGTGGAAATTATGCCTGACAATGTTTTCTTTGACATTGAGGTGAAACTAGGGCAACTGCGTCCTCTGACAGGACAGGAACAGAGCAAACACTATGGTGCAGTCAGTAATCTCATAGCAAAGTATATTGTTTTTGGGAAGAGGGATTCAAGAAACCTACTTGGGAGGGAGTCAACCTCTGCACCTCCTGGTTCTCAGTCTAGACAATCAACCACTACATCATACCCAAGGTGTTTAGGATGATGAAGACAACAAGGACAGGATGCAGGCAAACCCTGACTCACTGGCTCCCAGTCGAAGGAGCTGTTTGCCTCCACAGGAACTTCTCAAGTACCAATAAATTAGCGTGTTTGTAATTAACAGCCGACATCGCTAATTGCTAGCAATAACTTGCAAGATTCCAGCATCCCGACCCAGACAGTATCCTAATAAATTTGGCAGTGTTTCTGCTGCAGATAACCTGTTACCGTTGAGACAGAGGTCTAGATGTTCGGATAAAACAAACTGTTATCTTCGATGGCTCTCCTGGTACTTCAGACCCTGTGTTTTTGGTGTTCCTTGGTGTACCATTCATCACTATTGTATACTAACTCTGTCTAGAGCAGTTTCAGGATAACTTTACCCAATTCAAGCCAACGATTGGCAAGAAAATAACGTCGAAAACATATGTAGTTTAAACCAATACTGGGTGAGAGTGATACCACACAAATCCACTAGAGAGACACCCTCAGCGGTGTTTGTACCATTTGCAACCTTGCATATAGCTTATTTGCGTTATGTTGGCTCCTTTCCTTATCAAACATACACACTTCCGTAGTACTTGTTGATATGTTCGACACTTTATGGTGGCAGTTTCGAGGGGGGTTTCCAACAACACTGTTGTTTATAGTACAAGCAAAACTTGGTTCAAGTTGATTGATGATCGAGAAAGAAAACAGGATCGAGATTGGACCAAGCAGTTTTTTTATTGTAAGTCTCATATATTTCGTGCTAAAGACAGTCCAATATGCAGTAGACTTGACTGGGCTAGTTCCAGTGTCACTAGTCCCCCTCCAAGGGACCATTATCCTATAACTCACCCATTATGGGACCATCGGCTTGTCAATATTTCATGTCATCAATTTGGTCCACTGTCCCAATGGTGATATTGGCGATGTGAAAATTGACCAATATCATTGGAACAGATTCTCTAGGGGGACAGCTGTCCCCTGCCCTGTCAGGCCTGACTGATTGGCTCCTGGTGAGTTATGATTAAAGATGGGGAACTTTGGTCACTTGGAACTTATATGGCCTCAGGCATATTGCTGCAGGTTCGTATCAAAGGTCAAATGTCCACTTCTCCTGCCACTTTCCTTTCTCAATGGGGGGGACATACCAGAGCTTGGATTTGCCCGTTTGACTAGGAACTTCCATCAACATGCATCCACAATCCAAAGATGATGTTCAAATGATTCTTAGCGCGGGAAGGTGCGGTATTTCAGTTTATGCACTAACCCAGTAGGCAAGTCACTTCAACTGGTAACAACATCCTCTGATGAGCAAAAGAATAACCTGGAACTTGTTAAATGTTATATCATGGTAGTATGTTGCCAGAATAAATTCCAAAACATTGGCGGTGATGATATGTTCAGGCTTTCTGGTGACCTCAGTTTGCTCAACACAAACTTCCTCAACATAGATGTTGTACCTGGTGTTCCCAGGAAGTAAACCTACCAATTCCACAGCCAAACATCGCCAATTTACAAAGCGTAATCCCAGCCAAGAGAACTAGCCGGAGAACCACTGGCAAAAGCATCATCGTTCCTTTTAACACTGGTCAGGAATCCAATTTCAAGTTGGCGCCGGCTTCACTGGAGATGTGTACAGAGAAAACATTATCCCCATGAAACGAGACGGAAACGATTCTTGATTCTTGTTTGATACCTGTGCCTCAGCAAGAGCAGCGCGATAGAGCCAGATGTTTGTCTAAGATTATTTGAGTTTTTAGTCTAGATACAGTAATGGAGTAGATTTACTCCCATCAAATATGAATTTCTTCCTATCTCACTATCGCTTTTTTCTCATACTATTACAAACAATATACTCTATGAACTCAATGGTCGGACCAGG
The DNA here is from genome assembly GCF_910592395.1 of Lineus longissimus. Lineage (NCBI taxonomy): Eukaryota > Metazoa > Nemertea > Pilidiophora > Heteronemertea > Lineidae > Lineus > Lineus longissimus. The sequence continues at coordinate 19,522,721 of NC_088310.1, read as the reverse complement.
TATATGATACAACTAAAGTTTCCTTACCATAGCAATTGGTTGTCTTCCTTGACTGATTTTAAGGTATTCGATCAGTAAACGAAACCCTGCTCCTGCTATCTTTACATGCTGTTTTATTGGTATCATTACTCAGTTATCAAACCAGCTATCAATTCTAGCATGTTTGGTTAAACAGTTAATCATGAAATTCACCAGTCATATCCACGCCATATCATCATCTTGTCCCTAGGCTGGTGAGAGGGTGCACTTATCGACGGTAAGGTCGATCTTCAAAAAGCCATATCTTCTGTAAGTTTAGCGGCAGCCTTCCAAATGATTTTGAGTGGTTACTCTTTAACGCAAGGCTTGAGATTCAATTCAAGTGACTCTTGCAAACGTTTGATAAGACAAAAAATCAACGTAAAAACATCCTTTTCTGATTTTGCTTCCAGTTATTTCGACAAAAGTGTGCATTTTTCTATGAATATAGGGGCTCACAGTAAGCCAGCAAATTTACCTACGAAGCCTCCAGAAGGAAAAAACTCAATCAGCTCTATTCCTTTCCCAACAAATCATCCGATTTACAGGTCGTTTTTCAAATTAGAGGTCTTGTATTCTAGCATATGCTATTTTTTGCCAAATTAGCTCTTGGCTGCACCTGCCTTAGATTCGATCAAACAAATCTCGAAATAACGCTGGGAAATCTAATGCCCTGGTTTAGCGTTGCTGTTTTGCTCATCATGATTGTTTCGAGTTAGCTGCCAACCTCATGGGACAATTGATCTCTCATATTCTTAGGTAACCTGCCTGAAGATGAAACTCTGACTAAGTCTTCCGATCGACCTGATTGTTTTTACATAAGCTCGATAATCACTGCAGCGGTAGTTTTTGTAAGTCCCTGAAAAAAAGTTTGTCGGCCTCAGAGAACAGGTCTAGGCTGATGGTGATAAGAATTAGCAATAACAAAGCCCTTTTCTAACTAGTTTTTAGTATTTACAAGGCAAATGTCCCTCCCTGACTCAGTGACTGTTTTGAACATGTCGAGCCAACACGGGGTGAACCAGGCCTGTGTTCTTTTTACAGAATCCCTTCGAAAAGACAAAGCCCAAACTCAAAACAAGAACATGTACAGAGCTACTGATCAGCAGATGTTGGTTAACCAATATGCAATCAGTCTTTAGTTAACCATTGATTTCCCTTGGGTATCGCTTAACAAAGATCAATCAATACAAAGCATTTTAAAACACAGAATTTCTTCCTTACGGTTCGTTTAACTAACTTTCCAAAAAGAACAAATTAAGGAAAACAATAACACGTTATATCACATTAAACTTCAAAGAAACATCACAAGGTTCAATGGTTCGGAACGTTTTTTGTTGACTCTGACGAATTACGCTAGAAATTTCATTTGGTGTCGGTACTCATGGGACTGTTACATCAATTCTAACACTATCATTAAGGGTTTTGCCAACAGGCATTTACATTTTAGCTTATTTAACGAGAGTCTTGATTATTCAACTCCATCAGGTATCGTTCAGGTGAAACTCGGGTAAAAGACTGACTAGAGACACTTTTAAGAGATTAGAAACTGAGATTAGACAGAATACGAACAAATTCTTGCAAAGAAAAAAAGATTTGGCATTAGGCAGACTGAAGTAAAGGCAAAGTGCTTTACCTGTACAGAATACTAATTCTTTGGTAAAGATACTTGCTACTGAGTCCTAGCTCTAGGGTGAAAGAGCGCGACCCTGCCACGATGCAGACAAAAGTGAAACCTAGCAACAAAGCACACTTTTGTCAAACTCTGATATTTTGCGAGAAAGAAGACAAGTAACTCCTCAAAGACGTCAGTTTTTTCACACAACTCATCTGATGACAAACACGATATTCAAATCCATCAAAACTGATCAAATCACAACTCTTAAAGGTCTGATGAAGCGTTCCCAGGAGCTTCTTAATAAAACTCTCGGCAAATTTAGCCCTCTCTTGGTACCAGCAACAAACATCCCCACTAATAAATCTTTCATGCGCACTAACAGCATCTGCAAATGTGCAAATCAAACATTCAGTAGAAGCATGTTGACGAACAGAATCGTGTCTCTGCAGAGTCGCCATACCATGACTCAACTCAACTAGTGGGAGAGTTTGAGATGCCATCGGAGGCATAATGATGGGGTGCGCTCCTTCATGCAGCGTCAATGGCCATTAATTGGTGGGGTTGCCAGTGCGGTCGTTGGGGATCTTGTTCGAGCTGTGCATGACAGCCAGGGGGATTATAGATGAATCAGGGCAGGAAACCTGTAGCGGTGACTGAGCATGTGAAGCATGTCTCCATATGACAACATGACGCCACTCTGCATGCATCAAGTGCTTTCGTGCACATTATTTCACATCAAGAACTTTATATTGCACTAATTTAGGGCTGGGTTTGTGACCGAATTGCAGCATGTTTGCTAAGTGAAGACATGAAAGGTTTGCTCAGCAGTATTGGCGTCATGACACGATAGAGTACAGTTCATCCATCATACTTGCGACCTGCACTAGGTTCCAACCAGTCACGACCTCTATTCAAATAGAAGCAGGTTCTTGACCCTGTGTATAGCTAAGGGACACTATCAGGCAGTGACTGTCGGCTATCGATGCTTGCACCAAGATCTGCGAACTTCCAAACCTGCATATCTGCCAAAACCATATCAAGCACTGTATGTTACAACATTTTTTTAACCAATAAACAAGAAAAGCCTTCAAGTAATCCTTAAAACATATTTCTGAACTTTTTGGGGTTTGTTCATCAGAAAATACTGCTAGCATTGCTAATGCAGCAAACGAATAACCAAGTGAACCGGTAATTCAGACATCAAACCCAATACTTTTTTCCGCAATCACATGTAGCATGCAAAATGTTCCCCCACGCATGCCACCTTGCATTCCTAATTCATCTGATTGAGGTGCCATTCCACATGTCATAATCTAATTCAGGCAGAATCCAATCACCACGCCGTGATTCATGCACAACATTGACACAAGGTAAATCGCTCCTTCGAGAATCTAAATTACACTTTCATGATCACATCAAAGAAGTGTGCGTATCTCTGCATGGATGACACCTGATGAAATTGCAAATGCCTGTGCGATGGAGAGGAGGAACAGTGGGGGAGGGGGACTCAGATCGTTGTCAGATCGTGAAATTGAGATGTCTATCATGGGAAAGTGCTTTTGCTGTTATGCCGACACAGTTTTTAAATCGCTCGACAGAACTGTCTTGGAAAGGTATGGTGGTTAGGACTTTTAACATTCCAATGGAATCCCTGAATAGTTTACTCTGAAATATCATAATTGGCACCATTGCTAAAGAGCAGTGATTCACACTTCACAATAATGATGTTAAGACTTCGACAAGCGAGCACATAAGCCCACTGCACTTTTCCCCTGTGAAAACTAACTCGGTAGTAATTGCTCATCCTGATCAGTAATTAAACACGATGCGCCAACACTGACAGGGCAGTAAAAGGAAATGAATTGATACCAAGCACGATATATGGACATGTTTGCAAAGACCATACTTGATGAAGCAGCTCAACTGATTGAGAGATGCTACACTGACGGAGAGGACAACTCCACGATGTGAATCACTGGATCGTCGGCGACAAACATGATTCACGTCCTCGACTGGCACCAGAGAACTTCTCTGGAATTTTTGATAAAAATCTAACAATCGCTCCGAGAATCCGACATCCTCTCCTTACAATGGAGGTGACTTTTTCTCCCATCGTTTATAATCCTCTGCATATGGAATAACAGCATGCTTGCTGCTACAGTTTCAGCCCAGCATAAGATATCATTTTGATCTCTGATCCGAGATGCAGACAGATCAAGTTGATTTCACTTTCTAGCTCGCAGATATAAAACCTTTTTGCTGACTTCAAAGGTTGTGCAGCTTCCACGGACTAACAGCAGGCGCCAAGGCAAGTTACCGTGGGAAAAAAGTGTTAAGCCAGCCAACATTTTCAGTTGAAAATACATTCCCTTTCCATTCTGTTGCTTTCATCATATCTAGTTGCAGCTCTCGTCACAAACTGGCTGTGAAGGAGACAAGGACAGGATTCTCAAAACATCATGCTTCTTTCATGTCCCCTGAATGTATCCTTTCCATATTGCAAGATGGGGAAAAATCTGGAGTACCCGTGTGTGCAAAACAATGACTTGCCCGCATCCAAGATTTTCACTCTTCCGGCTGGTTATCAAATAAAGGTGTTTTACTCATCCAGCTGGTTAGTATTTCATGACAATGCTCTGCACCATATAAAAGATTACTACCACTTTTTCATTTTTGTAAGGAAATAAAACAATCATGAAAAGCCAATCTTGATTCTTACTCCTCAGAAAGCTGGCCATTTACTTGATTGCATGCATATCTGATTATATTTTCCTCAATATATTCCATTCTTAATGCAGGAAAATGCAATCTCTAAGATTTGATGGGAAGGTGGTTATTTGCAAAGAAACTTGATGCTGTCGTTCAAGCATGTAAATTGAGTGATTCAGAGCTATTGAACACACAATATATTGGGATGATTCGATGAATTACCAAGATGGATTAGTGTCCTTGGGAGAAATTGGACCCCTCAACACGCCATATGGTCGCAGCGAATGAAGTGGAGGTGAGATGGCGCATGTCTTCTGGCGCCAGCATGTTGCTTTGGTCAATCGAGTGTTGGCAGAAGAAATCACTTAATCATGAAATGGCAGCATCTTTGAATACTGATAATGTGGTGATTCTGTCTATTTTTTGTCCACCAGTTGGGTAACACTAGCTTTCAAGGAACATACAGACTCCTTGAAGTGATGAGATCATTCAACAAGTTTGAAGATTATCAAAATTTTAAAGACAAAGCTTGAAAAGATTCATCTGCAACGTAGTAATCTTTATTTCTAAAGTAGGTCATAAGAATCAAATGTTTTCATTGAAAAGAACCTTTTGCTCAAATGGCTCAATGAATATGTATAGTATTCTGAGATAATAAAGAGATTTGAGCCTCTTCACATTGTACTATTGGTACTTTTGTGTCAAAGCAATAACACTCCAGGTTGTTTTTAGTTTGAAACTTGCTGATCTGACATACCTTATCAATCTGAAAGAATCTTCCTTCATAACTCTTGTCAAAATATGATAAGCTTCAAGAGCAACCAGCCTCACAATGTCCCCAACCCTGTCCTCACAATCTCTCCACCCCCGTCAATTGTTCAAATACAATCACCAGCAAAGGGTCAAATCATGATGACAACCTGGACAAAGGGTCATTACGACGAGATCCTGTGATAAACCTCACCATATTATTCTTCCATTAGGCGCAATGGCGCATGTAACGTGTCTAAAGATTAGGTAATAAATGGCTTCATCTGTCATGATGATGATGACAGATATCGTCATCTCTCTGATAGAGAACTTGACCAGCCACTGAAGTGGTCCAGTGGGGCCAATGTTTCTTGAATGCATGAAAGAAGAGGATAGATTTCGTCTGCCTGGATTTTGGAAAGATTTCTCAGGAGTGTAATATTGTTGAACAAAAATTTGTCACCACCATCAAATAGACATAAGACAACTCTTGGGGTCTGTTGCTTAGTCGAGCATATCACCATACAATAAATTGTCTCCGAATCGAAACGGACCATGTCCTGGATTAGCTTTTATACAGGTAGAAAAGATGCTGTCACACAAGAAATATTTGCCAATGAACGTATTTTCATACCAGCAGTCAAACCAATTCTCTTTTCTGTCAAATTAGAACACTCAGAGTGACAAGCAAAGAAAGAAGAAACAGAAATTTGATATCAGATTGTTGACTTGTATTGCTTATTTCATTGAAATCATCAACAATAATTAGCATTACCGGTGCACTTCTGTGAAAAACCAATACAGAATTGTTGTCTCAGTGCAATATATAATTGTCATCAGAATGAAGCTGAAAAGTCTATTTGAAAGACGACACAGCCGGCAAGCTGCACTCATTGACTATGCTGTCATCTCAATGTCAGCCAAGAAGTCTATTTGAAAGAATTGGATACAGTCATTCTGCACTCATTGACTATTATACCGCATTGTTATTTTACACGATCATATTGACCGGTTGGCTTCACACAGCATGTAAGATGGATCAATGATATTGTGTTGAAATAATCATGAAGTGATTGATTGATAGCTTCTGTACATTGTCTGCAGACGCCTGGCTGATTCCGACCAATTCTGGGCTGACTTTTAATCAACACATCCACAATCTTCAAGCTACTAATATTTTTATAGGATTCTGTCTGGCCCAAAGAGGTGTTGAAGGAACAAGAGGAGACAAACAGCTGCCACTTTTCCATGGTCTACCATGTAAACACAGTCAGTGTCAAATCATCTCTCAAAAGTGCCAGACACCAAGATTCTTACTTGGATTCAAGACTGCAAAGGAACTGAGTTCCAGACTTATTCTGACTCTCAATCTGACTCCCGCAGACTTTTATCAACACATCCACAATCTTCAGCAGTTAATGTTTTTATACGATTCCATCTGGATTGAAGGCAAGTACTAGTAGGAGACAGACAGTTAGACTCTGAGATGAAGTCGAGACTCCGTGATATATTATGAAGATACTGTCAGCGTTGGCTAGATTCAAGTCTGCCATAGAACCCAGTTTCTCGGGGTATAAAAGACGCTGAACAGTCCCGAGACTTCTAAAAAGATGATTCGAACTTTTAGGCTAGACATATACACCCATAGCTGAATCCATGGCACCATGATGAATCATGTAGATATTGTCAGGCTTGGCTGGTGACGAGACTGCAAGGAACCAAGATTCTTGGCTTGTTCAGGCGAGGATGGCAGATCTCAGGATGGCCATATAGCTTACATCTAATGGGGAAAGGCTGTTCCACAGATCCGTAGAAGATGAAACTAAAGACAGTAACAGCAATGTTAACTTAAAGGAATCAACTCTCCACATGGACTTTTCTCTCTTTGTATTTCATAAGCATGTTGCGCTATGGTAAAAGTCATAATTCTTATGTCCACACATTCTCTACCATCATGTTGCAGATAATGTGACTACCGCACCAAATCTTTATTAAATTTTCTTGTTCTTCAAACTGATAATTCAGAGATCCCATTCATCTCCAGTACTGGGAATGAATTATATGATGCTTGGAGTGTTATGGTGAAACAATATCTTCTTGTAAGTCCCCAACGGGAGTATCTCTCTCAAGAAATCTCTTAAGGACTGTTCCACAGAGGAAATCCAAGCAGTCCGAGGAGGTAAGGAAGATCAGGCCAAGGCAGCTTTGATATGCTACTAGGACCTGAGGTCAAACGAATCAATGCACATCACCAGGATGATACAAAAAAGACAGAGATGTTACTTCGAAATGACCAATAAGAAGGTTAAGTATTTATAGGATATTATGACAGTTTTAAATGCTACAGATCCATTTTACAATCCAAAAGCTAGCTCTTTCTCAATAGGTTTTTCGATGCCAATGAGAAGGCTTGTCCATCTGTAGTCTGAATCAACCACTTCTTGTATTTCATATGAAAGGTTATCTAAGTTCGCAAAAGCCAAAACGTTCCCACTGCATTTAACACGTAATTTTCCAACAACTCCAAAGGAGTTTCACTGAGAGCATCTTTCAACAACCTGCCCGGTATAATAAATACCTGTTCACAAGGTGGTGGCATGCTGGAGCCCAGCGTAATTGACATCAGTTACACTGGAGCATGTTTTACCTTCTTTTAGCATCTTTTTTCTTCAAGCGAATGTTAAGTTTTGGCAAACATCCGAGAAGCAGCGTTGAGTTTGTAAGAACATCATGGGGTGAGCACACATTGGATTCATTACCTAATCAGAGCTATTGGCTTCTCGAACTTATCAATGAAGTAGACTGAAGAAGCTTGTTGACACTAATGATTATTTTTTCCAATGAAGTTAGTTCTTAGCTTTTTCAGCCCAACTAGGTGCAAAAGGCCTCATAGAGGATCAGTAAGTGCAGTATATTTGACCTGAAACCAACACGCAACTTCGAAGGAAAGCAAATTATCACCCAATTTGTTGCTTAGCACACTACGACTCTCATTAGCTGAACCAACACAGCCACCACCTGGAAGCGGAAGAAGTTCTGTAGTTCTTTAACTAAGGAAACCAACTTGCTATTGGGGATGCAGATCAGCTAGATTGGCAACAAAATATTTTTTGAGATAGGCAATATAAAGCTAAGTTTAACCAAACTCTAATGGGAGTTACAGTAGTGTAACGGCGTGGATCTCTTCCCACATGTAGAAACCATGAGGTCCCTGGTTTGATCTCAGCTTTTTAAGCTTTCTCTCAATTTCAATTTCGATTGTTTCTACTGCACCTGATAGGATGCTACTTTGGCAATTTCAACACTTCAAGTTTCATGGAGGAAATAAGGGCCACATGTGAAGTATTCATGGTGTTCACTTCTGATATATCAACACTTCAAATGGCTGCGACAAGCCAAGATCGCCACTCGAACAGCTTGCGCGTGCCAATTTCCACACTTCGATATGACAGCACGTGCCAATTTTGAGGATGTCTGAAGATTCAATTGAATAAATATTTCATGTGTTTGCTTTATTTCTCGCAGTTTGACATTCATGACCTGCTGCCATCTGCATGACAACATGTCTGGTCAAATTTAATTAAATTTGTCGTCTTAATCGTGATTTTTGCTGGGTATTTTTGGAGTTTTTATAGGATTATAGCAGATTGCATTCAGTTAGTTGCAAGAGAGCCCTGGAGTGTCATCTCGTTTGATTGATTCAGAAAACACATTATTAGCATGTGTGACATGAAAACTTCAAATGTACAGCAGAACAGTCAACAGACTACTACAAAGAAGAAGCAAGACTTTTTTCTAAATTCCTAACAAAAAAATTAATTCCCTCAATTAATGCTGATGGATGCAAATTTTAAGCTACTTAACCACATCTAGGGAATTTGCTGAGTTTTTTTGTGTCAATTTTTTATTCTCTTTAACGCCTAATTGATATGCTTGTTAATCTATTCAACTTTCAGTTTACCAGTTCATGACTTTTAGACAACTCATTTCAAGATGGCACAAATTTACATTCATTACTATGTAAAATGTACACAGAATTGCATCAAAGATAAAGTGAAACGTATCTGCAGACAACCATGTCGAATGGCGCCACACATGATGTTAAGAAAACATTTGAGAATATAAAATTCCCTCTTGAATTTGCGGCGAAGTAGATGGAAAAATATCGGCATCACTTCACCAGACCTGTACCTGTTTACCTAGCAATTCACTCATTTTTTCACCTGTCACTTGAAGGAAATCATTAGATTATATTTCCCATATTACACGTTTTGGTGTAAGTACATAATGTCTTCGGGCTGGGAACTGGCAGAGTCAGAGCTGTCTGAGAGTTGCGACCAAATGGATAGGAAGTTGACGCGACCGAATGAAACGGAAGTTTGAGCACAATGGAAACTTGTTCCTTTGCAGCGGACGGAATCTTATTTTCATAATACCATGCAAAGGGACAAACACACACCTAACACCTACAAACAAATATGTACACAGAAGCAACGGTCGCCTCAATAAGATATCTAGATTTCTGACAGGCAACCTTGCACTCAGTATTAGTGAAGACTTCCTTTAACCATTAGTAACTGAGAATGCCACACACTTCAACAACAATTAAAAGTTGCCAAAGTCCTCGGATAATGGATTTCACATCCAGGTAGCAGAAAATCGAAACGAAATTACGATGAGACAGCCAGCATGCAATGCTAGCTGTTGCTACTTCATTAGCATTTGCTCTGCACTTTGCAGAGTTCTTCAGAGTCTTTTTTTCTCCAAGGCAAGATAAATGTTTTGTGCTGGCGTGAGGAAGAGTCCATCATGCACCAACTACATTGTCCTCTCCTCTTAGATGGGTTCTTTCGCTTGCCTTCGCATAGAAATCAGGTAGAAGGAAACCGGATGGTTCTACATCTCATTCAAAGGACAAAGCAATTGAGGGAAAGCAACGTACTGAGGGTTGCAAACAAGCAAGGCAGTGCCTGGAATCAAGCCTGTGACCCTTCGTTCCCAGTGATCGAGACCTTAAACCACTAGACCAAGCGGCTAATCTGTTGCTCCGCTGTTGCTGCAACTTCAGCCAGGGATGTGACATTAAGCGATACATCATTCCATTATACCATTGATTGTTGCCAAGATGGTATCAATGGCGCCTTATCTCAGGAATGATGTGGACAAAAAGCTGCCAATATCATAATTACATTTGCAATACGCCTGATAGACATGACTTCATTGTGATTAAACGACCGACCAATGTACAGTCTTTGCCAAAGTTCAGTACATATCAGAAAAGATTAAGGTTTCTCACCATCATAATCCCAAATACATCAAAAGTGATAAATGAGGAATAGATGATCTTCATGAGGAGTCATGGTGATCCAATCGGAAGGAAATCCAAAAGTTGGGATTTTCAATTCTCGATGCGATGCTATCTTGTGCGGGATACCGCCATCAGTGAATCATCTTATTTACGCACCAGATATCACCACTTGTGTGATTTGGATAACCATTCAAGATGGCGTTAGCGTAACATTGATCAGTTTTTCTAAGCAAGTCTGTTGACATTAAGGAACTTCTTTGAATAGCATGAGGAGCAGTTTGCTCGAAAGTGCAAATACACCCGTCATCAAATCCACCATCAGACATTCAGAGCAAACAACATTGAGCTAACAAGTGATATTTGGTGACAGTTAATATCTCTAGAGTAATTTTTTCCAGTCTGTAAGCTATGAGTAATGCAGCCGCATCCCCAACACTTGCTCTGATTTATGATGAGCTGATATAACACATTTAATATTGTGTAATAAGTTTTTCATGAATACCATCATATTCTTGAGTACCATCCATAACAATACATTCGTAACACACTCATCATGTGGATATCAAATTTAAATTCTCCACCGCCTGTGAATAGAATACATAAATTCGAATTTCTTCTTATCTGTTGTCGAGATTTATGCTTTCTGGAAACCATTGCATTTCATATAGAATTGGGTAAGTACAACTTAGGTAAAGTTTGATTCACTTTGTCAAGGTTTATTTGATATGGAGCTATTTTCATAAAGTTTGGGTATTGTTGAGGGGTAAAACCTTAACAACATATTACATCTAATAATGGTGCCCTAATGACAGAGTGAGTGGAATGCACACAAGCATATTGCTTCATTGCTTAGATCAGTATCTTGTTGCCAAAACGAACCTTTCGGGCTTTTACATCACTGGGGCAAGAGAACCTGATATGTGGATCAAGAATGAACAAGATAGGAACACTCCTCCTTTGCAATATTCCATATACCAACAAAAATTCAAAAGGGACCTGACAAAGTCACAACCCCAAGAGGCCAAGTTACACCTCAGGCAAAAGCTCAAACAAGTTCAGGCCATCCAGGTTCACCAAGTGAATGAATGTCGCCGGAGGGCTTGTTCCAACATTTTTTCGTACTTTAGCCCAAGGGAATACACATTGGTATTTCCTTGCCTGCAGGCTTTGTGGAAACAATTCAGAGACATACTTAAAAGTTTTTCTCCTGTCTAGATCAAATCAACTGAGTTTCCAGAAACAATGTGACAACTCGACCATTACTCTACATTGTAATTTTAAAAGTAATTACAAACTTAACTGTCCGTGTTATTTATGCTTTGGTCTAAAAACATGAAGTAAACTTATGGTATTTGTTGTACTGACAGGAAATTTGCATACCCCCAGGTGACATTCATACTAAGCCTAAACATTTGTTCATCTCAGTTGCCTACAACAAGCACTGGGTTCCACTTGATTTTACAAACAAGTGGCAAAGATATAGATCCACCTTCAGGAATGTCCCAGGGGACATTTGTACAAAGGATTGTCTTTGCCCCAGGAAGTAGGCCAGCTTGCAAATGGCCAACGGCAACTAAAGTTATGTTTGACTTGGTATTGGCAAGACAAATGCCCAATCAACAGCCTAAGGCATATTACTCCCACATCTAGACAAATTATTGCACCTCAGTGTTTAGTTAAATGCAAGTTTCTTGGCATTGGTAGCAGAATATCATTCCTGCATGCTTAGCATCTATTCATAACACAGACCATTACTTCTTGGCTGCAAGAGTAGCTCTGCTATTTCATCATCATTGATTTCCGAGAGCGTGCCGAAAATCCAGGCAATTTCTAAAACTTCTTGCAGCATGATGCATGAAAAAAAGAATACAACAAATCATAGCATGATTGCCTTGAAACTGCGCCAATAGTGAGTGCTTCCACTGTTTTGCCTGCGCTTCCAGTGACTGGCAGAAATAATTAACTCGCCAACTTTGATTGACAGGGCCATGGCCCAATATTTATCCATGTAAGTTATGTGCTATTTCTAGTCTGGCATATAACTTTCCCTGTCTACCAAGCCGACAGGAGCCAACAAATGGCCAATTTGCACAAAGCTTTCATTTACTTTCCGAGGAAATAAAACAGTTACTCATATATTAGTCGACAGGCAAATACTGAAGGAGAACAATTCCAGGCCAATGACAACCATAGGATCTGTTTTTCTGCAAGACAATGCTCTTGGGAACAGCCAAAGACCTGCAGCAATCGACAAATCTTTTCACAGCCTGAGAATGGTCACCACTTCCAGCATAAAGAAATAAAATAACGGAACCACTCAAGATTATGCAATTTGCTCTTCTTCAGAAGATTGTAACGTCAAATCGCAATAAGTCTTTCTTCAAATCCATGGCAAGTTGACCAATCAATTCACAATCTTCTGAAGAAAAAGTGAAATTCTTAATCTATAGTGATACCTTTATGTTTGTTCCTTTATGCTACTATCTGAAGTCTGAAGCTGCCCACAGCAACAGTATCACAAATATTTCCTGAATTCAGGGATCCCATTAATCAATCTGTCATGAAATTATCATTATTAATTATCGTTACAGCTGACATCTTTCATAGCTAAGCCATGATATGCTATCATAATGAATCTTGCTAATATGCTGCTGGCTAGGGATAATACAGCAGCCCTGCTGGAATTCTGATGTAGCGGGAACCATACTGGGCCAGAGAATAATGATACAGGAACAACATTCATGACAACAGCAAACTCACTCCATCATATTCCATTGCATGCAAGTACCACAAATGTGTGTCATGGGATGTTGGTCGCTTCAGTTTGTGACCTTGGGTAAGGCACTAGACAATGGTGCCATGGACAATGTCTATGATTTAACATGTATAACAAAATTCTATCCAGGCAAGAGATCTGGAAACATTTCAACTTGAAAGGATAGTTTGTTATAATCATAAGCACTTTCCCAAGGTTTGAATTACCATAAATCTACTTGATGGAAAAATCAATCCTTTATTCTTCAGCGAGTGATCAATCATCTGATCCAATAAGTTGGTTATCATATAAATCTAATACTCAAAACTGGAAAGAAAACATTGTTAGATTATCTTATATGATGAGGTGAGAACCTGGCTTCAGATGTGCTTTTTTCAGCTTTGCGATTTGTAATGCGCAGATTAGCTTTAACCCTTCCTCCCAGATGCCATCAAGCAGACACATAGCAATAACATCGGTAAGCAAGTATCAAAAGATACAGATCATGCCCTAGCATCACTGGTCACATCCAATATCCACAGAACTGCAACTGTGATCACTCACTGTACATATCATGACGAATCTTCTCTAACACCATCAAACATTTTGATTGCACCTGAATTCCATCAAATGGAAACTAATAGGAATTCAATTCATCAGGAATGAAATTTCCCTGTTGACAAATTCCCCAGGGCTTCCCCACCTTCCTCAGAACTCTCCAAGCAATCCAATAACTCGTCGCAACAGCCTTGACTAATAATAAACTAACCAGCAAAGGAATTGATCACAATGTTTACCCGTGCTACCAATACCCACTCGATTATATTTGTATGATTGCGACTTGGCGCCAACTCGACAATGACGCCCATCGCCGAGCATGTCGACGTTTAATAGCAGCTATGAAGTCGGTTTCAACAAGTATCATTAATCAGTTTTATTTGCATTGCGAGTCAATGTTTAATATCGTTCCATATCTCATGATCTTTCGGGTTATCATTAGTTTCAGAAGAAGCCACAAATGAGTTTTATGAGGTATTGTCGAGACAGATATTCTATATTCAGAAACAAGTGCAGATTATGATATTATTGGGTTGTTAGAGTGGCTTCCAGCTGCAAAAATTGGTGACAGCTGCTTGTGATATCGTGTTGGAACATGATGTCTTTAATAAATGCCTATGGCAATGTAAAACTACTATTTTCCTGACCAATGATTCAATATGAACAGTGTGCCCCTTCAAGATGTGCAACTTGCAAAATGAAGCTGGCTTATTATCATCAAAGGCCACACTCAAGTCCAGCTGAGAACTAAGATTAGAGGGTCATCTTTTGACGTCAATGTCAATAGGAAAATCAAGAAATTCATCCTACCATCACAACAACCAGCGAAAAGCAACACAACTTCACTACGTACCTAAAACGAGAAGGATGGAAACAATGTTATAGATAACTCTCTCAAACATGAAAATGTCACAGCATGACATTGATCTGACGCACTAATGAGAAGTCTCATTTTCGCTAATGAAACATTACACTGAAAGAAACACATACAGAAATAGATCATGCAAACATGACGAGTGGGCTCGTTGATATTCTGAAAGGTTCATTACATTACACATTTCGATTTGACATTTGCTATTTTTATGCTTTAAAACATATTTGACTTAGATAATGTGAAAGAATGAAATGCTGCCGGTCCTGCCAAGGGTGTTGATAATTTTTCATCAGTCAACTTGTTGTAAGTAGGCTGACTGATGATCCAAAAATGTTATTTGTAATTTGGCCCTAAAAACTACCCCCCACCCCACCCCCTCTTTCTTAGTGGTGCCATCCTTTCTCAGACTCTGGGATCTGTTCATTGAGTCACATAGTCATCACCGGAATTCATATGGTACTCATTGCCTGAAACATCTATCAATATCGTAAGAAGATTACTATCATCATCGAGGTAGAAGAATTGGTACCAAAGAGTCTGGCAGTGCACATAGTTCATGTTGTTAGTTGCATGCTGCAGCAATCAACATGCTTACATCTGTTTGATTCAGAGGGAGATCACTGGTAAGGTCATCAATGAGGCAGAAGATGACCTCGGGCGAGATGTATCATGGTATGGTATGGTTTCAATGCTGGTAAGGTACAAACCAGACATCAAAACAGAGTAGTAGCTGCATGGATGGCAGGGGGCAAATGCTATGCTAATCTTAAAGATTTTGGCCAATTTTTGGCCTGACACTGACAGAGGACAGGAGTTGTGTCCCCCTCCCCTCCCCATGACCAGATGCTGCTACGGGCCAGCAAAATCTTTACGTACAAGGCTCTTCATGTAAGTTGTGAGCAACCTCAGTATTGTTTCGGTAATCTGCTTGAATTTGCCAGTAAGATATTCATGAAGGTCTCGCTTCTCGACTACCGATTCAAATACTGAGCAATTTTCTTCTTCTTGCTCAATGCTGAAAAGCACAGCTACTTTGACCCCCTTCCATTCCTCTCACGATTCATACAATGCCTTCAGTTAACATTGCCTGCGCAAGTTTTTCTCTGTCACTGACGGCCTTAGCCTAATCTGTTGAATGCAACCAGCTTCTTTGCTTTGCCATTGGTACCATACCATTTCTTCAATCAGCATTCCCCTCCTTGATTCCCCTCTGATATTTTTCTCCCTCACTGAAGACCTTAGCCTAATCTCCTTACCAATGAATGCACAGCCAGCTTGGTGTAATCAGATTGGAGGTAACTTCATTAAAGGGCCATGTTGGTAAATACCTCCATCTTTTATGAATCATCAATCATAGTAATATCAAACATACCAATACTCCAATATTGGTCTTCTATCTGGAGCAAAAGAGAAATTTTAGCAGATTCTCCAGTCTACGGCATCTTTATGCCGATTCCTACAAACCAGAACCCCTCTGTGCGTGCCAATTCTAGCACGAATCTCGGGTGGTCAAAACTTTGTCACAACCAAGCTTTCCAATTACAGTAATAAATTTCCTTAACTTGATCCTAATATCCCATTATCACAACCCATGAATCAAGGGTAACATGACCGTTGACATTTCTTCTGGTATCTTTACCAATTATCAAAAGGTTGCCGATGTTGATAATTTGTACAAGAACATAACTGATAAACACTAACTTCAATGATTCAGGTTGCAAGTTCAATGCTTTGGTTACACCATTAAAGTAATTTATTGTAAATAGAGACAAGAATGTTGTGATAGAAGAACAGCAGTGACATTGTTGTATTGTAAACTTCAATAATCTAATGATAGTAGATGCTTACACCAATCTAAAAAACAGTGCTCACAGGGGCAGAGTCATTGCTATAACGCAGGGCCTAAAATAAAGTGTTTTTCATGCAAATTTTGGCTGATTTGCATGCAACCAGTGGATTTGGCATGAATCTATTTGTTTCACTGCAGCAAATCTGGTGAAATGTTTGGCCCAAAAAATCCTAAACTCATCAGACATAAAAGTCGCCCCAGGGTATAATTAAGGCAGAAGTGACTGAGTAAAACAACTTGTCTTGTCAGTTCAATCCCTGCTGCATCCGCTATCATAGCATGGAACAAGTTCACCTTATTATCACAGGTGACAGAAGTCAGCCGCTTCTTGTCATCAACTGCTCTAAAAAGCAGACCTCTGGCTCCACCCGAATCTGCTTGACATCAACGAGGTAGATGCTGAATTGAAGTCAGGCCACACAAGGGATTGCTGCTGTTTGACTTGGTGGAGCCAAAGGAAGATTTGAAGCAGACCTCGCAGATGTAGAGACCTGAGTTGCATGCTCCTTCCAAGTCTGTTCGGCACATCAAGGAGGTTAGAACAATTATGAGACCAAGTGATCTAGATCCAGGAAACAGCAAAAAGACGTATTAGTTCGAAGCGAAGTCTGTAAGAAGAGGAGTCCCACAGGGCTCCACAACGGCACCAGTGCTGACCCAACTGTACTTTAACTGATCTCTTGAGAGCATTGAACTGTAAAGCTCACAGTTGGCAGCAGCCATAGCACTCAGATCCTACCTTTTTACAGTGAAATGCCTAGCGTGACATACTCTGTAAAACAACAGATGATACGAAGTCATAACTGTTGGGTGAAGGTGTTGTCATTACATGTTCACACAGGCCTTGAAAAGGTACATGACTTGCTGCACCATGGACACGGTTTTATAAAAACCCGCTTTTTCATTGGCATCACAGGAGATATGGAGACAGAGAGCAGGCCAATGTTTTTCTAATACCAATAGCCTCCAGATGGATGACATCACCAGCATCAAGAATAGCAAGGCTGTTTTCCTTACAAATTGTACCAGCATGGCGCACTGGACCTGCTGGTGGAGAAAGTTTGGCAATATTTACTTTAGGTGATAGACAAGCAGATAGCTAATTAGCAAAGGGTAACAAGGCAGCTTCGTTAACTCATAACAAGATCGAGTGACTGGCTATCTTAATGGGGAGAAATGAAGTCGTCAGTTCAAGATACAGCCAGGTGATTGGCTCCACTTTGCTGCCTGATATGATGCTGAACAGCTTGTGAGCTTGAGTAATTTGTTGAATATTTGAACCTCATCAGCTTTCTATAGTTTCTGCATTGGGGCACGGCATTAAAACTGCTGAGTCACAAAGCACCCTTTATCAACTTTAAATGCTCTGCACATTATTAAAGTCATAAAGCCAGTACTCAGAACAACCAGTTGTCTGGTGATAGACTGCCTGCAATACATTTTACCAACTCACTTTTTCTACTTAACTATTCTAAATGCCACCAAACTTTAGTTTACGATTCCAGAAATATTGACAAGTCAGAGTCACAGAAGGTAAATTTGCATTTTCAGTGGTGTTGCCGAGGGTCCCTACTGCTGCATTCGCCCGTCACAGAAATTTAAATCTGTCAGAGCAGGCACCAACAAGACTGAAATATTCGGGAACTAGACTATCGAATTGCAATATTTTTTATTTAAGAGCTGGTAAAACAATGAATAAGCAGCCAGTTTGGTTTTCAAGTTTCTCCATTGTAGTAATGTGAGCCAGAACCTGGAACTGGAGTTTTTTTAAGCAGTGGTTGAAAAGTCTGAGTGTTATTGCTAACGAGACTTGCAATTACACACATGCAGACAAGAAATCTTTATTGCAGTGCATGCGGTGAGTCTGCGGGTCATTGCAAGAATCAGTCAGCACTACAATAAAGCTTATGGCTCCAGGAGCATCTCTGTGATTACGCCCAGAGGTAACATCCTCGCACCAAAAATAATTTGCATAATTTGCATAAGCAACGCCAGAGTGTCTCCTTCATTTGCATAAATTTCCTGCTGTAATCATTCCTTGTCATCGCTTGTCAAATGCACTCACCTGTGGCAGAACCTGCAACTGATTCATCAGGTTTATCCGATTCACCTTAAGAAACTACACAGTGTTGTATAGCAAATGTATGATATTTCAGGCCAGGTTCAGATGACACCAATTCCTCTTAAGTCCAATCACACAAGAGTGGCAGATACTGCACAGAGCTGTACATGCATCTACTGTACATTTACCCATCTTGAGGTGAACCCAATTCTACTCTAAAACCATTACAGTGAGTCACTATCTATAAATTGTGTCCAACGTCTATCTCATTGAAGTATTAATTCAAACTCAGGCACCACTCTGTCTAATATTCAGATTTCATTCTCTAAATGCCGCTTGGTTTGGCGCCAGGTTATTCCTGAGGTTTCGTAGAAAAAAGGCAAAATAAGTTTTGGACACATGCAACAATCGATACTTCGTAAATTATGCAACTCATTGTGTGAATTCTAAAGGCGTTGTGTAATCAATCATAAGCAGTGAGACCAGGATGATGGTGTCATCAGCTCTGCTGGGAAGTTTTGCCGGAATACAATCTCCAGTAGCCAAACAAGGATGGTTGTGTCATCACCTCCGCTGACAAGTTTTGCAAAGCGCAACCTTCAGTATGATTCCTTGCCTCTCGTCCTGTGTGGTCAGCTTCAGATGCATCATAAAGACTTCAGTCAGGGTGAAAACATTTGCCCCAAAGGTGAGAAAGGACAAGTGTTTTATCAGAATTTTAGAAGCTGCGGTAGACTCTTGGCTCCAGGCTGAAGTGGTCTGAAGACTATACCTTAGTCATCTGGAGGGGTCATGAAGTCAAACCTGACAATCATACTAGAATTTCAGAGAAAATATCAGAAGGTGTGAAGAAATTAGACATCAGGTATCTGCTGAACAATCGCGTTAGTGTTGGGTAGCAGACCTAGAGGTAACAGGGGTGAGCATGTTTTAAGAGACATCCCCAGGTTTTCAGTCTCTATTTCAGTTTGGGCTTTGGAAGAGTAAGTCTGGTTGGTCGTTTATCAAATACACACTTACAACTCAGAGTCATTTATGACAACCAAGTGTTGACAAACCTCAAGAAGGCCAAAGGCGAACTGTGCCAGTCTCGCAGTAACAAACCCTCATTCATTGGAGGTCATTACCAGCATCATTGGCAGCAGATACAGCAGCTTACGCCTCATTTGAAATTGTCAACAGCACCCGCCTCCACCTCCCTTATCTCAAGGATAGATATCTAACACGATAAGAAGACACCTATCATTCTCCAACCACATTTTTCTTGTGGCAACATTGCTAACGAGGCAAGCAGATGGAAGTTCAGGTGAAAGAACATCCAGTTAAAGATTGTCAACAATGTAATTATCAAGATTGATGCTGATTGTGAACAGAAGAGTAAGCTGTTTTGAACAACGCTTTCTTTAACTGATCCAAATGAAAGATGCATTTGTTTGGACCGAGTTCCACTTTATCAAGTCAGCTTTCTGCTCACTGCTCCATTTCTCTTAATTTCAATTTCATACCCTAAGCACCAGTTTTTACAGCCCTTTGAGTTAAGAAATCGAGCTGTGGCAAAAGAAATCCTTGACAACTTCACAGAAGCGGAGGCGGAAAAGCTCACCGCCGGTCCCTCTAAGGTTCGCTGGCGCTGAAAGGGCAAAAAGCACTTCTCCATTGACAACATCAACTCGAAGGTCCCCTCGTTATTTTCCTATTAGATTGTAACATTTTCCTTTCATGTTGGGTGCCCGCCCGAGGAAATCACTTACTGAAGTGAAAGCAATGATGCTGTGATGATGGCAAATTTCCGCATTGTCATTAAATTTAGCGCCAAGTGTCTTGGACGGTTTTAAGTGAGTCTGTTGGGCATATCCGTGAATGAACACCATATCAAAAGTGAGCGGATGGATGCTTTTTACTTTAAAGGTACATTGCACATTTAGGCAATTGCCGTAAATCTACTGGAAATGAGTCTACTGTTAGACACAAGATTGATCCTTTGGCTTCCACTGTTTGCATTGCATTTCAAATCGAGAGCATTGGAAATCAAAGTGAACTTTTCCCTGCATCAGTTTCTGAGCAAACTAAACCTTTCACTGACAACAGTTTCGTTGGATAGCTCGCAAAGAACCCGTCACCAAAACACATCATAAATCATAAATCTAATAACCAATCAGAATTTGATTAGTGGTATCCACAGAGCGGAAGCATCAAAATTGCTAATTGAATGTTTTCTCCGCCCTCCTAGACTGGCTGGTCATTAAGTGTAAATGAACTAGTGTTGAACTTGCATTAGCATCACGGCAGACTGGCACCACCACACCTGCCAGCTGATACAGCTACTCAATGCTTACTGATACTGCCGCATCAGTTTGATCAAAACATTCGGAAAAGATCGAGAGATACCATGCCTGGCTATGGAAAGAACTGGTTTTTTTGTACAAATGAAATGGACCTACAAGTACAATAGGTTTTCTTTGATGGTCTTTTGAGTCATTAACAATGAGTGATGCTGAAGGCTGAGCACCACAGTTGTTGTAGGTGGGACAGAGAGTTCAAGAAACAGTAGCCTACTTCCTTTTGCACCTTAATTCTCATGATTCTATGGTTGCGCACCCACTTTTGTTACACCTCAAACTTTGACCCGGCCCATACATATGGGGAGAGTCATTTTGAAAAAGTGAAAAAATTGTGACATATGCCTAAAGGTTTATTCGCATGCCATCAATCATGTGACGGGTATTGCAATTAGGTCAGTTATGGGGATTAAGTTCTTTAACATTATCCCTCCCTTGGGACACATAAACTAGATACACAACTCCAAGGTAATAATTATGTTCAAATTAATGATGGTGGATGAGGTATCCGGAGACTAATCTAGGTTTGTACTGGCGCCAAACTGGCTAGGCCACTGCCATCATTGATGATCCACGTTATAAAATATGATATCGAATAAGACAAAAAATATCAGCGGTGGAGAGTCAGTGGCCTGAGTCAGAATCATAACAAAATTCAAGCTGCACACCTGCCCAGTGTAGGGGGTTACCTGGGCAAGTGGGTTGCAGGGGGTTGCTGAGTAGCTAACTAAAAGGTGCAAACGAGGGACGAAATCTCCTTCAAAGTAAGTGGATTATGCATATAGATATCTTAAGTCATCAGTAAACCAAACTCCCCCAGTTAATGAAGTGTGCCTCATTGTTTTGGAATGAGTGCAGTCGGCCTATATGCAATCAAGGAGTGGTCAAGGTCTGAAACTTGCACAGTCCATTTTTAAGGGTTGCTGTTTTCCATTCAAATCCTGTGTTACCTTTACTGTGTTGATACTCAAACCTGCACAAACTTCAACCAGAGGGACAGTCCTTATAAGCCCTATCATCCTCATACACCTCATTTCACTCCAAAACATATCTTCCATGAACGAGATGGCCTCAGGTATGTTGGTATAGCATGTAGCCATCAGAATCCTCCTCATCCGCCTTATCTTGGCAAAGATAGGAAGAATGCGCCCATTGTTTTTTGAGCTAACTTGAGTGTGAAAGGCAAACAAGCCAAGAGGAATTGACCAGAAAGCGAGAGCAAACAAGATCTGCCAGGATCAACCTTCTTATTGGGAGCATCTCAAACCAAAACTCAAAACCCATCCGATCAACCAACCAAGCCATCAGTTTGAGGTTGCAAGGACTCATACCGATGAGATGGACCTTTCCTGAGAGAATAAAAAACATATCCAATCACCAATCTTACCTCTCATATGAAAGAAGGGTGTTATTTGACAAAACAAAGTGCTTGATTGAGATGCTGGAAGGGTAAGCTGAGATTTATGGCCAAGACCTAGAGGAAGCTGGAGGGGATGCACCAACCTTGAACTCAAGGGAGACCAAGAGGTAGCATGAGGTGGAACTGTCATTTTTACTCAAAACCTCCATTGTCACCACAGTTTTGGCCAACATTTCAGCTCCACCCCTGTGTTGTTTGGTGAGATAACAAATACCTGTTCGGTATCAATTCTAGGCATGCATGTGATAATGGTGATGCTAAAAACTTCCACAAACTATCAAGAGATTCAATATTTATTAGTCAATGCCTCAAGAGATGTTAGTTCAGCATCAGTGGGTGGCCCAAGGTGTGAAAGATTGGACACTGATATGGTTCACCTGATAGTCTTGTATAAAACTACCACAGTTGATTGATTCCCAAACATGATCGATCTACCGATTTCAATATGGATAATGCCCTGAGGTTCTAAGTGATCCACCCCACCTGGGAGGAGATGGACCACCACCTACCAAGCAAGCCTCTAAGGCTGGTTTGGGGAGTTCGGCTCTCCATATCAACTTGCTGCAGATCGAGGTGGTGCAGCCATTTCTCAACTATGGACTACTCAACTATTTCTTAAGTTGAGTAATATGTGGACTCTGCCCTGTTTCATGTTGCTACAAGTATGTAAACACCCATGCCAGCAACATTAAAGGATTTACAATTTTCGAATGTAAAGTACTGAATTAGTGCAGGTGACTCAGCCAAATATACAGAAGGAATTTCAATTGCTAATGGTTTGGTTCTAAAACATCATTGATGACAATGTCCAAGTATCATTTCATCAAAGGGACTCAGACGGTTTTGAATATTTCAACAACCTGCCTGTGGCTGGTGCTGAGTATCATCAAACTGTCAAAATGTGAATCGCAAATTCCAACAAAGTTTGCTGGAATTTCATACAGACGACAGTATTCATGTGCATGTTGGATCACGATAAACTTGACTTAACATTGCTATACATGTATTTTTAATTTTTAATGATATTTGCTTGGGAGTTAAACCACACAAAGGGCTAATGAGCAATTCAGGTTATTGGACCCAGGCAAGTATTTGCAAACTGAGCAACAAAGCTGGCATTCAGTCACTTGTATACGAAAGTAAATTTATTGATTTGACAGTATCTATATTGACCATGCATCAATGGCTGTTCATTAATAGGGCATTCAAGTTTTTATGATGTGGTCTCGCGAGTTATGTAAAGTATGCATACTTGATGATAGCAACACAGCGGTTAAAGGCTGCACGGTAACAAGTTGACGATATTGTTGCAAGGGTACGATTACTGGATGGACAAGTCGCTAACTGCTCTTGCTGGGTATTAGTCTTGATATAATCGGTCAAAATAACCAGACCATTAGACAATCAGAGACTAAAGCCAGATCTGGCGCTAGTTACCAGTACTTGCCATTTCCCGGGAAACTACAAAAGGAAATAAACATCAAATGGTAATTAAATTTTCGAAATATGTTCCTCTCTGTCTGCAGAGAAAAAGATAAACCATTGCCCCTGATAACAGTTCATTGGTCATTGAGATGATCACCAAAGCAAGTGACTCGACACAGCCCTACCCTGTACACAAATAACTTTTTTAGCATCAAAATCAAATGGTTAATTCTTTACACTGAGACATTCTGCCAACTGCACCAATAATATTAACACATCATAGGTTAGAGTTTATCGTCTTCTTCTCTTTTTTCTTGTGATTTTTGTTGGCTTCATACCTGCACAGATTATTTTCTCATGCGTCTATGGGAAAAACTTTTGTGTACTTTGCAGCAATATCTCACAAATAAAAACAGCCAAAAATAAATATGCTCAGTGCAACATGTTTGTACATTACCAGCTATTGCGGGCCTAGCACACTCTGTTTTGAATAGAGGGAGACTCCATCATTCCTATTGTTTGAGATTGGAAAGGTGTGAATTAATCTGGCAATTAGCCTCCTGTGCATTGGTGCATACAAACACTAAAATGTTTGGTTTTTGCTGATTTAGGGTCAAATAAATCAGCCAAAAGTTTTGAAAGCTTCACAAATGATTGTTGCAAGGAAGTACTTTATGATAGTTTGCGAAATTTTGATTAATTCTAGGTGGAAAGTAATATTTTTCGCATATTTGTTGGGAAAAAAATTGAAAATCCTCCAATTTTCAACCCCCCTATGGACACTATGAATTTTTCTCCAATAAAGCTGAAATCTTGGGAATATAATCCTAAGAGTTATATCAACCACGTCTGAAGTCGGGAGTTTGTATCAAATGTATAGTTTCGGAGCTAGCGCAGCTAGAAAAGCCCCCAAAACCCACTTTCTCAGGAATTTACACTACGGGCTACGAGTGAAGCATTACAGATTTACCAAAATTTTCAACCTATAGATGGACACATCGAATTTCCATCCAAATCACTCCAAATTTTGCCAGTAAATACCTAGACATATATAGAATTGTGTCAGAAGTCGGGAGTTGGGATTATTTTAACACCCCGCCCAAAAAGCCAACTTTATTGATATTTCCTATGCATTTTCCATTAGGATTGCCAGGACCAATTAAGCAGGTGCACTAATTGGCTTAATTGGCTAGGCCCGCAATAGCTGGTAATGACATCCTCTGATGCATGAAACATGCTGATAAAAGCCAGCATCTAAAATAAGTCCAAATATTCTTTAGAATTATTCCACCATTTTGATACTAATGAGTTCGCTTTGAATGGAGTGTGAAAGGCGAGCACACTTTCTGTAGTGTTAGGGACACAGATGTAGCCAAGGGTAAAGCCTTTCAGGATAAATGATATATGGTCGGGTAAATGTCGAAATGGTGAATGGAAAAATGTGTCAGGTGGAAACATGCCATGTGGTATTGAGCTGTTAAAGGACCAATGGCATTATCAACGGCAAAGTTTTGTACCCAGGTAACCTGACACCAGCTCAAGTACTGGGTGACATCAGATAAAGTCTTGTGCAGGTATAACCTGGTATAAAAAGCAAACACGTACACAGTTTTTCCCCAACTCAACGAACAACATCATTGTGATGTGCGGCCAAGTTGTCACCAGATAAGAGCTCACATGCCAGCCTGCCGCTTATTCAACTTCTGCTTCCCAGATTTTTAATAACTCTGAATGAACGAATTGCGTAAAGTGCATCTGCGGAACTAGAAAAACAAGCATGTAACCACTATCATGCTCTATTTAGGAAACCTGCCTCACGTTTCTCACTCAACATCTGACCCAAGCATCCAGCCCCCTCTTCTCTCAGCCAGGGTTCCATGGGTGCAACCTGATACTGTATGAATGGAGCATTCAATGCCATTGTGTGGAGATGATTGATTTGACATGCATGTCATTCATAACTAGAGATGGCTGACAGTATGTCATGAATGCATGCTTCTACTTTTATTGGTAACTTGTAACCGAATGCTGCTATTGAGCATGGGCACATGACAACATGGCAACGTGTGGTCTGTGGTGGAGAGTGGGATTCAGAGACTTCATCGTGTTGAAGGTCACCATAAAAATATCAAATTGACAGAATTAAAGAAAGAGTAAGCATCTTACAGGGCCTTGCCTTTAGTGTGAAAACAATTTCACCTCATTCACACCAATAGCTTGTCCATCATCTACAGCATTTTTACAAGCCAACAAATAGTAGCAAAATGCAACATAATCAGAACACTGGAAATGATATCCAACTCTCCTTACGTCAGGGTTGTCATTATACCCCAATCTTACCGGCAGCAGACAGGATGTAACCCAAAGCTTACGACAGAAAGGCAACAATGAAAAACCCTTCCTGTTTATAGTAACCTGAGCATTTGCTTCAATTTTTAAGAAGATGTGAAATTTTATAAAAGGTCAACAGAGGTCTGTAACATTACTGGGGCTCTGATAACAATAGGGAGGGCATTAGCAGACACCAGCTGCCAAAGGCAATCATTTTTTACTTTCGCATTAGGTGTCTCCTTAGATATATTGGGTGTTGATATTTGATCTATCATAACAAGTAGCCAAAACTTACAAACAGGATTACCCGGGTCTTGAAGCTGACAGCATCAGTAGGTCTTTCACATTCTGCAATTATCTCCTTGCCATGCAATGATTGAGAGGAGCATGTGGATGATCCTAGCAAGCTAGGTTTAAAACGACAAACAAGACAAAACAAGGGAAACGAAGTGCAATGTTTACTACAACTTGTTGCACTCGCTATTTTAAGTTCTGCCGATAAAACTGGAATTATTTCACGAAGCATGATGACTCAAGCACAAAAGAATACTTGCAAAGAAACACTTTATGGCTTTCCTAACTAAATGTTTTTTAAAAGGCTATTATATATAATCTGCTTAGCGTGTATAAGTAAGCTTGCAGACAATTAGACTTAAAATACATATCGTTTCCAGTTTAGAATTCCTCCAGGAACGAAGACTTAAAACTTATAGTTCTGTAAGTTTAATATACTTTGGCAGCTATTACCATTGTCGATACATTTTCCAACATCAGTAGAGACATAAACCTGCAGACAGACAACACTTTGTTACCTCAAGTGCGCTCGCCTATCATAGTGGATCGCTATCATAATGGACCGAGTCTCAATTTACATTTTTTGAGTATCATATCACCTGCAAACACAGCGTTGTTTTGGCAAGTTGGAACTGTGAGTGTAAACTTCAAAGTGCCAACAGAATGGGTGATTTGAAAATCAGTAAACTGTTTAGCAGCTCAGTATAGTTACAATGGGTTTGCCCATATTTGCTCTATGGAGATGACATTCTGTCAACACGGGCCACTAAACAGCAAGTGCCATGCCAACACCACAAACCTGATAACTATGACACTCAGAAATACAGTAGAACTTCTCTATCAAGGACACCCTTGTGTGACCAACTATGGCTGTCCTTATAGAGAGGTGTACTGATCACAGAGGTCAAATTGTATAAAAATGGCCTAAGCTACAGTCCCAGATAGAGAGGGTGTCATGTTTAAAGAGGTGACCACTTAAGGAGGTTCTACTGGAATCATTATTGCACTGTTTCGAGCCTCTAATTGTCGTGCTCCAATTTCCAATTGTTTGATGACTAAATATCATCATACTATCCATACACAGATAATCAAGGAAGCAAAAAACTCTCAAATTACATGATGATATCGATCAAAAGAACAGTATCAGTTGCTCACTAAAACAAAACCACTGAATAAATCTCTGTAGAGAACTGTAGAACCTAAAGAATATGACTCATTGTAATTAAGAAAGAGTTTAATTACGCCACTATCGGACTGAGCTACACAAGTGGTCCAGTCATCCTATAGAATAGTATCAATATTTACTATGCAGGCAGAACAAAATCTCTAATGCCGTGGTCACACTGGGGTTTTAACACGAATTGAATTCGAATTAAAACGTTGATACGTATTGGGGCGTCACACTCAATTCGGTTCATACCGATCTCAATCCGCTTTAACCAACACGGTTCTTAAACCGAATTGAATGCGAATCAGCTAATCCGAATCAACGAAACCGTATTGAGATTTCAAGTGTGACGCGCTTGATACGAATTAAGGTTTTCGATCGCACTGCGCATGCGCCCGGCGCATGGAAAGTGACCTTTGACCGCGGGAACTAGTGCTCCGAACTAGTTAACTGATGTATTTAAATGATCTCATTAACTCAAATCGTTTTTCGTTATGCCATAGAATAGGGAAAAATCAACTCCCTTGCACGTGACTTGCATTTCCATTTCCTGGCAAGGTATGTTGCCGCCGGTTCGTTGGTCAAAGGTACGCTGGTCAGCAACATCGTCGCGGCGGGGTTTTCCACGGTTTTGGCCTCGTTTTCGAGGGCGAGGCCGGGATTCTCCGCTAATAGCGACGGTGGTGTTGACTCGCTGAGGACACTCCTCTTTGACCCGAACTTTGGCAATAGGCATGGCCGGGAGATGGAAATGGTCAAGCACCTTACGCGATTTTAACTTGTTAATAATGACTGTGTGATACTGTGATATTATATACTTATATGTTTTGTACTTGTAAATTTTATTCTCCCATATGGGAGGTTAATAAATAATAATAATAATGATAATAGATGGCGCGTCGTTAGTATGCATTGAGTGTGGCGCGTTTTAAACCAATTTGAATGGGTATTCGGGCCAGTGTGACGCGACCGTTCTGAAACTGGATTAATCAATTCGTATTCCGGAGAGCGCTCTACGGAATTCGGTTTCAATTCGCATCCAGTGTGAACACACCACTAGTTTGGCCACTTCTAACTTTCTCAGACTTCACTGTGGAATAGTGAGTTGAGAAGTGATACAATGTTTAGACAGGCATATTTACATGCAAGTAAACTTGCCTTAGACTGGTCCAGTACCTTAAACTGGTCCCAACCCAAGAAGCTGTGCAAAATATCAACCAGGGAGCAGGATACAATTAAATACCAGCACATGAGGGGGCGAACACTGTCGTACGTTATATTTTACCATCAACTGCATACAAAGCTTTTCAGTTAAATATAAAATCAGATAGTCATCTCAAAACTCCCACTTTTCAAAGGAAAATGCATGATTTAACAGGCAATGTCTATATCAGGCTCTAATTTAGTGCGAACGTTCCCGATAGCACCCCAACCTTAAAAATTCAAGTAAACTTTCATTGTTCCCCCTGACCTTTCCCCATCAATGTCGATTGCTATCACAAGAAGATTTATCAATTCAGACAACACTGCCAAATGAGATGGAATGAAATTCTTCATCGATATCCTTCATTAATTGTTTGGGCATATCACCTCATCATTTGGGAGATTAACTTCTGTTGGAAATTTAACTGACAGAGGTATCAGCTGGTTGATGACTGATGATACAATGTACTATATGGATCATTTGTCATTATGGATTTTGTCAGTTTTCCTTCTGTTGATGAATTCGTACACCACTGTAATCCTACTAGAGCAGAAAATTATCTGTTATTCTTAAACTTTTCAGGTGACAGCTCAAATTCTTCCTCAAGGTATGGCAGATTTCTGGCCCTTGGTCCAGGTAGTGTCTTGGGATAAAGATGGAAAGTCAGTGTCCCAAACGAACTCCGACTTTATGCCATGGAGCATACTATGGGCACATCGATGTCAAATCTGTGGGGGTCAAGATGGATCGGGAGGTGCTAACAGGAAACAGTCTGGTTGCTTCAATGAAAAACCGCATGACATTTCATAGTCTAAAAGCCTTGGAGCAGCGTTGTTCTCACACATCTTTTCTGTCCAGTTTACTAATAGTATACCCACAGCATGCCTGCTCCTGATCCCTGGACTGACCATAACCTGACCCTACCTAATCCTCGTTGGTTTTGTCTTACCCTGAATGGGAGATCACCAGTGGTTCCATTTAGCCGGGTCATTTAGTCACCAAAGCTGTCCATGAGCCCCCAGCTCAGGTTAAGGATTAACCTCGCTCTTTGACCATTGCCTTTGGGACGGGTGATTAAACCATGAACAGGGAAATGTTACTACGGACTTGGTTTCCCTGTACTGATGGTGTGTGTTAAGGCAACTGTTTATAGCACTTAACCCCAACAACTCCACCAACCACATGTATAATAAAGAAAACCCAAGCACCTCACCTTACACTGTCATGACTGTTTACCCAGACAATTTTCCTTTACAACGTTTTTTTCAGTTAGTGACACCTTCTTGCAAAGTTCTTTACAACACCACTTGAACTTTACGTGTCTTCGCAGTAACCCCGCATGTGATATCAAGGCAATTGAATAGGGGGCTATCAATAGGAGAAAACTGCCATTCTTATCAAACCCTGACATCATTAGAATGCTGCAAGTATCATATTCCACCAGTCGAGTTGTATCAAAATGCATTCCCTTCTCCTTAGTAGATGAGAAAGACCTCTCAACAACTGGATACAGCATTGAATATGACAAATCCACTTTGTAAAGTGACCAAATGTGTTGATTTTTCAATGATATTACAGTACACAATATCAACCTACAATATTATGTTCTGGACATGATATTGCAAAAGTGGTCGTCAGTCTGGGAATCAAATGAAGCACAGGTCATAAAACAACAATAAATACACAACTGACAGAAACCTATTTTGTCCATTTAACCATTTTTTTGTGTCCGACTGATCATAATCAACTAAGTACAGCATAATTACCAAACCGTGTGGGATCCGGACCAACAATTTGCAAACAAATTTACTCTAATTGTACATTTGGTTGCGACTCAGATGAAAGGAAATTTGACGGAAATCTGGAACAGTATCAATGAGGTAACTATATTCTCTTCCTTCCAATGACGAAACTGAAGTGGTCACATCCAAGATTTGACCTAGGCTGGAGACTGATGGTGGGAAATGCCTGTTGTTTCCATAACAAGACCACTGTTACATTTTCTTGCAGCATCCAGGCTCCAGCTGAAACTGTAATAGTCCAATACTTAATGAACAGAGCATGGTGCATCATTATCGCCACAAGGCCAATCTTCTTTATTCTCAAGGTCGGATTTCTGTGAAAGAAATCCATAAGTGAAGAAGGATTGGCTTGTACTTGGCAAGAAGGCATTGGAGATATTCAGTGTTGATAACCAGAAGAGGGAATTGAATAGCGATCTGGTCAGCAAATAGATTTTATGAAATCGATTTAGTACATGTTGGATTCAATGGCAATGCAATATCGAATTGCCATGGAATGATTTTGAGGAGAAAACAATGCCTGCTGTTGAATATATAAAGATGTCTGTCTGAATTTTACTTGCAGACACTTTTGACCTGTCTGGGACTTTTTATCAAAACAATTCCCTCCTTTTTGCATGATAGCCGAAAAGAAGACATGAGGTATAAAGTGGGTTTCAATCTTTTTCAAAAAACTTCCACTTGCAGATAAACCAATATCAATTTTTCTTGCTCTAAGAGAGTAAGGTATGGCCTACTCCTGTTGAGGATGTAAAGCCAGTCACGCAAGCAATCCATCCGCTCAACAACATGTTCCCAGCTTGTTCTCTTGTGCTTGTTTTTTTCCTGGCTGAGGTATGATGTTCTCAGAGTAATCCAATATATACGTTTTTTTGTCAATAGGCAGACGTTGGGGAAGAGAGGTGATCTCACTATGGATGAAGCTTAATCATGCAAGTGCCCTGCACACAAGCCATTTAGCTGTCACAAGCATGATATTTTTTAATGAAATGAGAGTGAAAAGTGACCTAATGAATCTGATGAATCCCACTCTTTGGAAATGACTAGGTCATTGTTAAATTGACAATGTGAACTGTATGTGAAAGCCCAGCCAAAGATGTGGCAGGGAACAATGACAACACCTTTCATAGAAATCCTAGCGCCATATCAAGAATAGAACCTAGCCACTTTTCTTTGGCTCGGAACCTTCTATTTCATGCCCTGCTCCATTACAACCTCTTCAAGACCAGCATAATGACACTTAAGCGATCAGCCCCAAAGAATATATCGCCAGCGTTCTTCCTTCCGGCCGATTAACATGAAATTCGACGCCATCTGGGCACTCGATATCTCAGACATTCCAAATCTCCACCTAATTGTGCCACACCAGCCTTTTATTTGGATACGTATTGTCTTTTATCACCCTGGTGACACCCTAAGCCTGATTCTATAGAACCAGGCATTAGCGTGGCGCCAAATCAAATTTTATACCACCGTAGATGTGCAATCAACCGACAACAAAAAGATTGATTTTCACACGGGTTTTTTTCATGGCTATTTTTTTCCACCCCGGGGATGATTTGTACTAGTTTGGAGACAAAGGGGCATAACGTTTCTTTATGTTCTATAATGTGAGGTAATGAGCGGAACACGTTACACTTGCACTGGCCAACTGTGTAATTCATGCTAGAGAAATGGCCAGAATTACTTCAACACAAAATGGAAATGAAATGACAACGGGGAACTTTAAGACTACAATCTTATGACAATTATGACACACGACCACATAACTTCATGTTTCAGATATTATTCATTCTTGATACACATATCGTGGAATTAGTTTCATCAAACTTACAATGTACCTTCCCCATCTTGATATTGACTCACCTAAAGAAGACAATAGAAAAGAACTGGTTAACAAAATTGATAAATTGACAATATTTATGACAAAGCCATGTATCCAAATGAGGTAACCTATTGATCTTCTGTTCTGACCAAGTCCTAAGATTCACACAAAAAAAGAGTTTCACCAGACAACTTTTCCCATCACATTTGAAACTCTGACATGTCCGATGGGAATTTCAACAAGACACCAATTTTCCAGATGAAGTATTTGGCCAATTCTCAATTTACATTTCAAGTAAACCTTGTCTAATTAATTTGAAGTTTTGGTGAACCGTAGCAGAACAGCTGAAGGGGAGGAGAATCACGACAATATGCAATTTCTGATTTATTTCAAAATTTGCATAAATTTGATTGGAGGGTTCAACTGTGGGTAAGAAAATTCGACCTGCATGGCAGCAATTGGTGTATATCATATTGTATCAAAGTCGTCTGAAACATTGTCAAATGAAGTCACAGAGATGAAACTGTAATGTCTGATGAGATGGAGAATGTGCTTGTGGTGTACACACTGAAGCACATGAATGAAAAACATCATTACTTTTACACATCTGACTCCGCTCCATATTGGTTTGCCACCACACAGCATCTCCCTTGCTTTCCAACTCCCAATTTTGAAAAGA
This sequence comes from Lineus longissimus, assembly GCF_910592395.1. NCBI lineage: Eukaryota > Metazoa > Nemertea > Pilidiophora > Heteronemertea > Lineidae > Lineus > Lineus longissimus. The sequence goes on along the minus strand of NC_088310.1, from coordinate 19,489,733 downwards.
ATTTATGATAATCGAGAAACGCACTTCTTTCTGAATGCATCTATTCTACGGTAACAGGTCCTAAGGGGTTAAATTTTAACTAGATTGTATGAGATAGCACAGAGTCAGAAATGAAATAGAATGTTTTATTCATTCAGGCAACATTCTCAGATTGAAAAGTGGGAACTTCAAATGAATAATAACAATAGCATTATTATCCCGATATATCAAGATTTCCTTAAGACATTGCTGATATCTGCAGGTATTGTTCAATAACAATTGAAGAAGTATTGGCTTAGAAGTGAGGAAGCATACCAGATGAGAAGAAACATGGAGGACACGTCAGTCGTTGTATTTAGTTTAATCTGTCCACTAACTCATGCATGACATGGAACTTATGGAGCAAGACAACAAGATTTATATTGTTTATATTGAGATTTTACATAGCATTTCATTTAAAGGCTGGAACTATGTTCCTTTATCTGCAACATGGCTGGACCTCTTTAAATGGCTAAATGTCAAAACAACTAAATTATCTAGTGATGAGCAAGACCTCTTTAAGCAAAATGACTAAATTTTTCTTGGAATGTGGCACAAAATGCAGGTAACACATACCATAACTGTCACCGATAACAATGTCATGATTAGTGTTGCCAAAATCAGGCCTGATTAGTGGGCATAATGCTAATCATGTTTGCTAGCATGATTAAGGCTAATAAATCGCCACCTTTTCTTGGACAAATGACTGGTTCGTTTGCTTTTTGCACCAACATGCTATTCCTTCTCTAGACAAATGACATACCAGTATTACAGTAGAACCTCTCTATTAAGCTTACGGATACCCTTGGGACTGACAAATGCTGTCCTTAATAGAGAGGTGTCCTGATAACAGAGGTCAAATTGTATTGAAATGACCTTTTTGGGGCCAAAATCACTAATAGACAGTGTACCCTGCGGACAGAGGTGTCCGCAAAGGTTCCAGCATGAAAATTGCCTTATACCTTTGTAGAGTTTAATCACCTCTCCTGCCTCTTCGCCGTAGAGAACCGTTTTTATCATACTTCAAGATGGGAGTGTGGGTGGCTATAAACTCTGCCGCAAGCTATGTGCTGCATCATTCTCACCTCTGATACCAGCAGGGATGGTGGTCTGCAGTCTAAGCTACTCACTGCTGTTAAGAATATTTGTTTGTGAGAGAGTAAAAAATGACCAAGTAAATATATAAGTTGGGAGGTATGTCTGGTGCATTTCCTAATACAATAATGTTTCAGATTGTTGCTGTACAAGGTGTTTGTTGTGTGAGAGCAGAGTGGTTCTTCCCCAGTCACCTTAGGCGGGAAAGCCTGAATCATTCAGAAGTTTGTAGACATAGAATGAGAAATGAGTTGTGTGATAATATCATTTCACACCATTGAGAACAACTTGATAGACCCGATATCAAGCTCGTAAGTATTAAGTGCATGAGAAAACCAATTAGAGGTGCTTTGTTTGATCAGATGTCTCACAACCTGTTATGCATTATACATTACTATATCCAATATTGCTATTTACTTGGCCTAATCGACACCTCGAGGGAAGCTGTTGGCATTGAGTCCCGATACGAGGTGCTTGCACCCTGGATAACAGGGGGTACAATTCCTGACTCCTTCCCTGTTATGTGACTTTGTAAGGGAGATACAAGTGTAAAGGCCTTGCGGACAAGATGTCGACGACCCTAACATAGCCATTTAGATTCGTTGACAGCTGACTGAACCCTCCTTTGGCATGTTCCTTCATTTCTCCATCACCTTCCTCATCATTCTCTTAAAGCAACCTGTTGGAATGAAACTTCTGAAAAAAAAAAGATGTTGTTGTGTGTTCCAATGGCTCCATAGTTCATGTTCTACGAGGATGTCTGCTACATTCCGATTCCTCAGATATCCAGAGCAATTATTTCACTAAAGACTGGCTCCTGGTCCATGTTATCTTGAAACAAACAGGGATATGAACCTGTGATCACAAGGTTTGAACTGTTCCCTGCTAAGTTTGATCATAACTTGGGAGGATTCTGTTAGGTTACAGGTGGTAAATAAAAGATAAATGTGTAAAACAGTATAGTTACATGGGAGAAAGATGTTACTTGTTGCCTTACCTTGTGAGTGAGATAGAGGGATTTTAACTGTCTGAATTGGTAGAATAGTTCAGTAAGCGATTACATGCGCCAGCAATGTTGAGAGCATATTTGCAGGGTTTGTTTACCAAATCTTACATTACTTACATATCTTGGCAAAGGAAGGGTTGGTGATCAAACTTTCAATAAAAGCTACGAGTTGTAGACAACAGGCATGAATTTCTCCCATGGCAAGCTTTTACATGTTTAGTAGAGATGCTGAACCAACTTCAATCACATGAATGAGAGCCATTGCTTTAAATACAATAGTATAGTTTGAGAGTTCAGCGGACAAATTCTATTATTAAATGTCCTCAGATCCGAAACAAACTTTGCATCATGTCATCCACTGATCAAAAACCAGATAGCACTGTTTATAAACTCAAAATCAATGCTACTATCATCAGCACTGGACCCTGACGAGATATATTCCAATGCCATCGATTTCTACTCAAGTAGTTGCCACATGGTCTACAATCAAGGCTCCCTGAGGCTCACAAGATAAAACTGTGGACAAATTCATCCCCAGTCGATAGCAAAATCCCCAATGGCAAGAGATCCAAATATATGCCACCTCTGGCGCCAGATTCATATAAAACATCTTTTCAAGCATGGATCCATTTATTTGGTTTGCCGCCAGTAGTGTAGACGTGCATGTATCAAACGTGATTATCTGTCTAGGGTAGAAATCCTGCCTGAATGATCATATTGTGGGAAAGTATGAAATATTTAATGGAGCGTATATTCATTGTTCTACACCAGTGAGAAATTTTAAGGAAGGCTGAGTCCTGATGATTGAGTTAGCAGTTTGGGTTATCGGAAATTAATAGTCGCTTTCAATTATTACTGGATTAACTTGCTTGTAGCGTGTGCAACTCATTTGTGAAATTCTCCTCATGGCTCGTTTATTTTGCAGTGTTTTATCAGTTCTTCAAATAATTAGTGCCCTTGAAACTGACAAACAGCCCGAGGACAGACATTTTAGTACCACAATGAACTACATGAACCGTAACTACATCCTCCTCTATCTGAATATGATTTCTAACTACAGCTCAGCTGGATGCTGGTGCAGCCTGATGGATGCCTGATCGGGAGTACAAATAGAATATGTGCTCATATTGTCTAAATCAAACCAAACAGATACATCACCAGGTTCCTTTATGTTTGTCATGAATCCAAACCCAGCAAGCGCAAAAGTCACAAACAATGGGGTTTTGTTACAAAATAATGCATAGTTCATATCACGCAACACCTTGGTGAAAGGAATATCATTAGGAAATTTTTTTTATAACTCGGAGAGATAGGACCACTTTTCACTTATTGCTAGGTGCACTAAAAAGTGATGATGGCCAAGAGTTAGAGTTGATGGGAATAATGGACTATGTGGACAACTAGTTGGCATAGTCAGCTGTATAGTCTCACTGAGCAAGGCTAACAATTTTTCAAGTGCTGCAAAATGCACTAAAAATATATTTATCATCATCCTTGAAAGTCCCGGCCTCACACGAAATATCTATTTGATATCACTTACTATCGAACAGAACAGCTTCCAATGCAAATCTTCTGAAAATAACCACGCAAAAAACAAATGCAAACTGGATATTTGCATCAAAATGAAATTCCACAACCCAGCATGCGTCGCAACATGAGCCATCTTTTGAAGGTCGCTTGACACCGGAGGCAACCAGTCATGCTAGTCGCAGGAACACATGCTCCAGCGTACAAGTCCATTACCGTCGAAGGCATCATTACAAAATCAATCGGAGAGTTTACCAAAGGATATGTTCAAATCCAATAGATAGGATTCATGCACTGTGATCGTCACTTGATCAAACTCTTGCTCATAGGTTATGGGTGCATACAGTATGGTACCTAGATGTTACCAACAAAAAATGCTTGTTTGTGAAGGTGTGCTTCAAGTCACACCCATTACAATCACAATAATCACTATCATCAAAGGGTAAGGATCCTAAAATCTGTGCTATCATCATTCCTAAAACATGCGTTATAGAAGTCTTTCCGCCAACACTTTATCAGGAAATGTCAATAATGATATTCTGATAATGTGACATGTCTAGCTAATTTAAAACCTAATATTAAATAATGTGACATTGTTCTTATCATTTTACATGTCTTACATGAACCATGTTGCGTTGGTGCAATACAAGTCGGTTCAAAAGGTTACACCATGCTTAAAGCTACTGCAAAGATTTTGTAAAATATGTCCACAGACATTTTCCAGGAAAAAAAGTATCCAAATAGACAAGTTCTAAAAGAAAATCTGCCATCCCCAAGTAAGCCTGCTTAAAATGTACATGTACTGAAATAAAATAGCCTTAAATTGATCACAGATCAGCAATTGAACTGCTGCTGATGTCCTTAAAGAATCCAGAATTGTACACCTTTCAATGTCTAATTTATAACTTGATCAGCATTCTCCCGACTTCCAATCCCATTTTCATCAACCTTTGTACTTTCCACACATGACGCAGCCCCCTGGCCCAGAACGCTACAAAAAAACAATGCAGAGACTACAATCTTTGAAGTCAGTCGAAGCGATGATTTGACCGGAGACATTCAGTCCCCATGGACGTTTTCCAAGCAGATAATTCACACATTCGCAGACAGGATGTTTTTTATGTGCAAAGAAGCAAAATCTCTTTCTGCCAATGACCGTAATCAGTCCGGAATATAAAACACGAGGGCATCATTCTGTATCCTGACCGGAGCCGCCATATTGATTTAGCCACTAGCATCGCCAACCAACAACGACCAAGTCCCAGGAGTCTGAACCCTTTGCAGCTTTATCAATGATACTGGCTGATTTGAGTCGACAATTTGTCAGTATCAATACCTTTCACGCCAGAGTGTCGCCAATGTTAGCAGTCCAATGTCTATGCGTTGTAAGCAGTGTTGTGTCCACTGTAAAGATTCTTGATAGCCCCATCACTCCCTATTGTAAGGTAATTAGGCTTGCACAATGGACAAACATGGTAATTAGCAGACTTAAATTACCCTGCGAGATTATCAGCACGCAACCTATCTGAAACGTTCGATTTGGATGATATCAGTAATGTCATTGACAGATGCAGGAGGGATTCGTTCCAAGGGGGCACAGTGTGGTCAAGTGGTAGGCAGCTCAACGTATGGCCTTGATACCAAACAAACATTTGGTACTCGAGACCTTGGACAAGTCACTTCACTGGTAATTTTGATCATGCTTCTTTACACTGAAACACCTACAAGTCATGCTTCCACAATTACTGAAACACCTTGTAACTTATAGGCCAAGACAGCCTCTCCGTTCTTGATACATCAGCCATGTCAGCAGAGGAATAAACTGTTAGATTCATGTACAAGTACTGAAGCAGATGAAAGATGGTAACACTAACGGTTGCAACCTAGCACCAAGGTGGGCTCTCTAAATATACCAGTTATCATCTGCCTTCATTCATCTTGCGAACAGAAAAGAAACTGCAAACAATTCAGCAGACACCTTGGTTATTACCTGCATGAAATACACCCTACACATAGTTTTCCACTGATACAGCACTCCCCGGATACACTCGAACATTGTACCCTAACCCTGTACCCCATGTATTCAGTGTCACTGAACTTCACAGGTTGAACGCCAGAAATATTTTGACTGACCATTCTAAAAATACCTCACTCTCCGGGGCGTTGCTCCAAGAAAACCATCCACATTGTCAAACAGTGAATAGGCGTACAACACAATTAGAGAGCAGGCGACCAAAATGAGATGTTACAGTGAAAGGAAACACCAAGCAGGACAATCTAAAATTTACCAAATTTGTAGGAGTCGCCCAAACACTGTTCAAAGAATAAAACTTGTCGCCACCACCAGGGGTCAGACACAAAGGACAATCGTATCCGTGAAGGCACAGTGGGTGGTGATGTAATGTCTTGACTTGGGCCTGTTGGAGGCGCCTTGTCCCTGTCTGAGACATTGTTACATTCTGTTTACACTGAGAGCTGGGCACTTGAATATCAAGGAGCATTGGCCATCTGTGTCATTTCCACGAACAAGCACAAGGCAGTGGACAAGATGATAGACAAAGACAGTGACAAACTCAAATCTGTAGATGACAGATTTTTCAGTGGAACCTCCCTTATTGGACACCTCTCTATTAGGGACAACCTCTCTATTAATGACACTAGTTTTGGTCCCAACATGGCAGTTTCCATTCCATCTGACCTCTCTAATCAGGACACCTCTCTATTAAGGACAGTACTTGTCAGCCCCAAAGGTGTCCTTTATAGAGAGGTTCTACTGCACATACTGATAACAGTGACAGCTTGGATGGGTTTGCAAATTGTCTTTAGCAGGAAAGGATTTCTGTATATTAGGATCAACTGTCTCAGATTCAAATGAATGAAAGATTGTCTAGCAAATATTAAATTGGACTTGTCTTTTTTAATGACACACCTGTGGGTATTTGTGCAGCTGTAAACATGGATTCAGAGGAAAATGGACAATATGTCTCTTAGGTATCTCTAGTCTAGAGCACACTCTCATTAAATACATCATTGATTTATCGGTGTTAATACAATGACAATGCTGATCTGGAAAAGAAGGCATGAATCAAAACAGGTGAAGCAAACTTACTTTTTTTACTAATTTGCAGCATATTCACTCACTCATATCAGTCACAGCACAAAGAACACTAATGGATGCAACTTGCCAGAGCAACTGATAAAACTGGTGTAAGGACAGCACTTGTCACTCCCAAGGGTGTCCTTAATAGAGAGGTTCTACTGTATCTATGAAACGTTTTCCATCAGGATGACACCTGACTGATCCTGATATTGGCCCTGGTGGATACACAAATGTACTCCAGTATGATGTGACCGTCCTTGGATGGTGGTTGTGACATTTTGAGCAAATAATTCACAAAATCCTGGAGTATTAAATGGGGGGGCTCCGGTTGACTAGTTTTATGGCACATTTGCACATGCAATCATGATTGTATTTTACATTCAGGATGTGAGGGGGAGGGATGTCAGTATTAAGTTGTGTAATGCATGTAATGCAGGAAGTTACTAAGAGAGATAAGGCCAATGGATTAAGGCAAAATGGTGTTGGGATTAGCAGATTTCTAGCCCATAAAATCTCCTAAAAGGAATCTGAAGGGTTGCCCACTACCCAGTAACAGTAGGTACACTGTACAAACTTGATTTTAACCTTTAAAAGAACTAATATCAAGTATAGAATAAGTACACTTGCTGTAATCCATGGTATTGTTTTGACTCCAACAAGCCCCAATGCTAGACAACATGTAGCAGTTTGTACCAATAAAATAAGATACATTTATTAATAAACCATCAAAAGTAGAAGTTTTATTTCCCCAACAGACAAAATACCACTTCAGACAAAGGGTATTGTTGCTTCATTGTTGCCTACCATAAGTACATAAGTAAGCCTTGTGAATTTCACTCACTTATCCAGGGGACAATAAAAACTGACCACAGTTAATCAACAAATTGATTAATAAATCATTGGTCAATCAACCATTTGATTAACAGTGCCAGTTTATCAAATAATTAGACAAGGTAACCAACAATCACCTGGGTAATCAGTCAGGCTAGTTAGGGTGAAAATGATTAGTGATTTCTAACTGATTTATTTGCCTTGACCACAATGTCTTTATTAATCCACAGCTATAAAGAGGATGCAACCTGGAAGCTTTGTTACCATGGTTACAGAGAGTTATTCTGAAAAAAAAGTTAAACATGTTTTTCAAAGTTAGATGGAATAACAGATGTAAACTATATAAACATACATGTAATATACTTTTAGATGTTAAATTTTTTACCTTTTGAGCCTTGCACATAGCACCAAGGGCTTGAACATCATGGTGGGTATGAGGTCCATCCTGGACGCACAAGTAGCAGCAAGTCACTTTACATAACGTGCAGTACATACTCAGTGTCTCATCTTGATGTTCTGGACATTGCGTCTCCTTCGTTTTATTCTTGGCACGGAGAATTTGTTTGCCTTCGGAGGGCGCCACAAGGTTGTGTTTGGCGAGCGGCCCACGCGGAGGGTGGCAACTATCCCGACAGGCCTGGCAGTAGAAAACCTCACATTGTTCGCACATTGAGGTGGCATCATGAGGGTCCTTTTCACACATTTGACACTTGACAACAATTTTTTTATTTTCCCCATATTTATCCACAATTGATTCTAAAACACGATTTTTAGGTAAACTGTTTGCACCTGTTTCATCAAAGTACACATTCCTCCTACATGATGGGCATGAGAGACCTAAAGTACTGCCTTGGGAGGACTGAAAGTATATATTACCAATGCTAGGAGTCCCAACATAACTACTGGGCCTACTATTGACCACTACTCCACTATCAGTTTCGCTCACTAAACTTAGCTTGTCAATATCGGGGTAATCCAAGTCGGGTAATCCAGAGTTATTCTCCTCCGAATTTGTGCCCAGTTGCTGGGAGGGTACCTGGACACTAACGGCACATGCCAGGCACAGAGAATGAGAACAAGGCAACAAGACAGGGTTGCAATAAAGTCGGCAACACACGGGACACTTTAATTCCACCTCCATCTCGTCCGCGGCGCGAAAAGTTATCTTCTCCGACCACGCGCTCCGCGCAGAACATGCGAGTAGTAGCGCAACCTCCACACACCGCCAGAAACCACTATACACTCACACTGTTCCGTGAAGAATGATAGCTGCGCGGAGTATGCATTTAGTCGATAAGTTGGCGCCTGTCGTCTGCTATCAAGGAGCTGCCGATTCGCCAATGATCACGATGATGGAAAAGAAATGGGTAAAAGTGTTTGATTGAAAACCATGTTATTGAATGGATCTACCTGGATTAGGGACGGGCCTTTTAGGTTTAGTTCCCTGGTAGGATTCTGCAACATAAGAAATCATCGTCATGGAAACTTGGATCAATAACAAACGTCTCCGAAATATCGGGTTGAACCGTCATACTCATCGCCTCAGGTGATCAAAGATTTTTCACCTATACTATTCAGAGCGTCGTCCCCAAGGTTTGCGCGACGCGTCTCTCACAACCTTCTTCAGCCCGTCCCCACTCATGCAAAAACGCAGGGGCGGACGGGGGGGGGCTGGTCCCGTTAATCCGAGTGGCGGATCCAGTAATTTGAGATCCCCTTGTGACTTCATTTGAGGAGATAGGCCTATCCAATGGACAACGGGAAGTGCCGGACAATCAACGTAAGGATGGGAGACAGAGACACTTTACCAGCGTGTGCGTCGGCATATAGCCACGCCATCTACAATTATAAGAGAAACTCAATTCAAACGAAGTCTCGGAGAAAAATACTTCTTGCAACTCCGAAGGATGATTGACAGCGTCTGCGGATATGGGAAGACAAAAAGGACTTGCGTTTGAACGTCGCCACGTGAAACTGAAACAATCCAATTCCAAAACCTGTTAATGCTGGTCCTAGATTTTGTCGAACTGCCTTCATGTCCTTGGATCGTCTGTCTGTCCTGTATGTGCCTGGCTGTCCCCCAATCGTCCACGCGAGAGACGGATTGAATCCGTCAATTTAAGACAACTATTACCGCTGGACCATTTTGTGTGATGATGTGAAAGAAGAACAAATCGAAGTTTGCAGAAATAAACAAAAAATGCATGCTTTTAGTAACAACTTGTTTATTATCACAACTGATGCACCTTTATATTGGGAGACCACGCATAATCAAAAGTATCTCCATCTATCAGCAAATATACTAACTAATACATCAACATAAAATCACACTGTTCGCGGAGAAAATTTGTTTTCACCAAAAGCCAGTGTCACTGTGATCTAAAACCCAATTATAACATTGAAGATTAACAAAGGAATCTATTGTACGCTTTTTTATAAAGGTTAATGTTTCCCTATAACTGTAGATCCTAAAACAATCCGTGCACAATAGAATATGACTATCAAAACTATGGGATTTCCATTCCTTCTACACCCATTCAACTCAAGAGCACATAGATATACACCTTTCCAGAAATGGGGCGCTCAGTGTCCGAAATAGTGATGTCATAAGGGGAAACTAGGCCTTATGATGGAGGGACAAAGGAGATAGTCATGGTTGACCAACACTGAATGCTTTTAATGACGGACAAGGGGGAAAAAGTTAGTTCCAATGCAAGCCACCAATTTCGGGAAGCATGTATAGAAGCACAAAGTTGTTTGCACCTCGGATATATATGACTTTTCGTATCTATTCAGATACAATTGCATGTTCACCAGGCATATTGAGCCACTGACCGTATATTCATGACTATAGAGTATTCACAGCACCTTGTAAAGTTATGTCCTATACATAGACCTCGGTCTATATAAATCCTGATCATGAATCTGAAGTGTCGGGAAGTCATGCTCTTGATGTCTCCAATCTGGGATTATTGTGCAATGTCACCTGTGCTGCGAATGTCCTTACGAAAATTTCACTCAAGTCGATGTATTTCTTATTGTGATTCACTGCACTGACTGTCTTCAATATATCCTTTTTGTGCAGCGCCCAATAATTGACAGGGCATTTCTTATGGTGCATCACAGTTTGTTTATCACAATCACATATCGGACCGTCACCGATCAAGTTTGTCACAGCCAAGCTTCTCTCCTCGAGTAATGTCCGAATCAACCGGTTCAACTCCAATAAATGATTATCGTGTTCACAGCCGACGTGTTCCTTCATAAAATCCACAATCCTGAGGACATACTCCACATTGTGTCCCGCTGGCCCCTCTGCTGCGACGACCTGCTCTGCCAGCTCTGTCAAAGACGTCGTACTGTAGTGTTGGTTCTTCTCAGTCGCAGTGTAGGCGAGGACAGGCAGAGTCACCTCCGCCTCGCCCTCCGGATGAAAGTTCGCCAGCATCAGGCAGTAACCGCCGCACATGACCTCACGGCCATTCAGATGTCTCATTGCGTTTCTGATGTTTTTCTGACCAATCACTTCGTACGCAAGACCCCACACTGTACTCTGCAAAATACAAAGCGAGAAATATTTTTTATGTGCGTTATAATCAGAGACTACTAATAATTTACATCCCAGTCTTGTGTCAGTGGACTTTGAGATGCCTCTCGATCAGTAGGCCTACATCAGTGAGAGGTTCCCCACAATTCTTCATCTGGTTCAAGTCGGGGTCAGTCGCCCCAAAGTCCGGAGTTGAGTCGAAGTTATGATGCATCCGGGCCTCAGTGTTTGACCCATGTTTACATCACCCGACGAAACCAGAACACGGAGTTCCACCCCATTCTCCACGTGGGACGTCCACGGCCAACTCGAATATCAGTGAAGTAAACAAACGCACGTGGTCAATTTGCATGTTGCTGACGCAATGTACTCACCTCAGTATCCGGAACCAACGTTGCCACTCTTCCTGGCTGCAAACAAAAACCAGAAAACAATTCAGTAACAAGATAGGCGGCATAAATACGCAAGTATACCCGGGAGTTTACGTTGGGAGGCATCCAAGAGCCCAGTAGAGGTCAGCCAAGGCCATATACATGGCACTGCGCCAATTACCAGCTGGTTGGCAATGTATCAATATTGAATCGCGCTTCCTTTGGGGTTCCAGCGATACCATAGGAGAATTCTACAATGATATTCGATTGTTTGGTCAATATAATTGAGTAAATTCTCCAACTCACCTTGTCAGGGGTTCCTCTGTGAGTTGCATTCGTCTGCCAGAATCTGCGTGAGAATCCTTTGATATATCCCAACACCCTTCGCTGGTATTCGAAACCAGGCTTCCAGATTAAAGAGGCATATCCAAATATCCATACCCTTGCATCATGGGGTATGTCTCCATTCGCCGGAATTAACATTATTTGAGGAGTATCCAGAAATATGTCGAAATAAAACAGCAGATATTCCCCTTTTACTATTCCCAACCTTTCTATCAGCTTTCCTTCGATTCATCTGAGCACGCATGTGCGTTTGTTGTTGTGTGACCTCAAACGCCCTGTGAACCAATCAACGTTCTGCTCTACTAAGCATAATATAAGGTTCTTGGATATGATTGGTTCTTGCTGGGTCAAGGGTAAAAGTCATTTGCATTTTTTCTCTCGATCTGATGCAATGGTTGCAGGCGGTGCGTTGTTATTGTCGTCTGGGCTGATGCAATTCGCGTCATAAACATTGATTTTATAAAGATATGTTTGTTGATAGCTGTAGTAACATTTACTTATAAGGCATGGAATAGTGTATGTGATATCATCAATGATGAGAGAACATGACAGTGAGTGGGATTGGAGATACTGTTAGCAGTGTAAAGTGTAATGCTGGTGTCAATTTTTCTCAATGGGTAGAGTGGATGGGGGTGCGTGTGGGGGTGGAGGTGGGGGGGGGGGGGGTTAGGGTTAGGGTTGCCAATAAGGCAGGTTCATGTCAACATAGAAGCAGGTGTTCACATCCATGTTGTCTTCACGGTCTCGGATCAAAGACAAAATTATTTTATTCGAACACGATATTGCTCATGCATAACGGGTTTTTTTTCGTATTTGCAGTTAATCTGAAAAATGGAAGGGGTGGCGGATGATTACATAATACGCTGCCTCTTGAGCGATGTTGTCCTGTCTGATATGGTTTGTTTGACTGAGTCAACGGCCGTGGTGTCGTGTCCCTGAGACTTTGAAATATCTTGTAAATATAGATGGCGACGCTGATAAAACTCATGACAATTTATTCTGCGAGTAGAATCACAGGCAGACGACACCGCCATGTGAATATTTATGAGGTTATTAAGCATCTTTTTTAGCTGTGGGTACTTTATTTGGATTTGTGCTGAATAAATAAACCTTGGGATGTATCCTGGTTAGTGACCTCAACTAAGGTCTATTAGTTCAAAGAGCGCGATTTTGCGTCTGAGCTAACTTGGGCGCGGAATTTAGTTGCGCATATAACACCCCAGCTCGCCACCGTGCGCCACCACATGTAGTGTACTGATTATTGATAGGTAGTGCGGAATGAAGACGTTTATTCGGGTGTATCAGTATAGGTTATTAAATTCACCTAAGGAAATCATGCAGTACTGAGTTGATGTCTGTTTATCCCGGGACAGTTCATTTCGTCATCCTGGTCGTCACTTCTCATGGGTTACCGGACGAGGCCGGCGGTCAGCCACTGCGTCCGGAGTGTAGGCCGGTGAAGCGGACATTGACCTCCGATTTCCTCAAGGTGACCGATTCGAATGAGAATTGAACGAGAATCTATTGCCGTTAAATAGATGTTAACTCTCATTGACCGGGGCCACTTTCAACTGTTTATGTTTTACTCGATCGAATCAATTTAAGTTATAAAGCGTTAAACAGGACATAACAATTCATTAAGTGGTTGATTTATTAGTTATGGTTGTTTGTCGGCCAGGACTATAGACCTATAGATCTAGCCCCAATGAAAGTTTCAAAAGCTACAATGTATATGGTCCCCGTTCAAGCCTCCAACTGCGCATCCATTATGCGCAAGCAGAAGACCTCCTTGAAGAGTTTTGAAAGAGGTTGGAACGTATGCTCGCATATCACGTTAATGGTATTTGCATAGAAATTCTAAACTTATATTTGATTTGTATATCGATTGAGGACACGAGCCCAACATTCATGGGATAACAGTCGAGAAAACATGCGTTATCGTTGACACAACACCCATTAGACTGTGCCGAGAATACGGCCGTCGTTTCCACGTCGTTGTCCAAAAGACTGCACGAGAATTTACCGTATACACCAAGTTTGTTTATCTTTATTTGTTGAAAGATTGACTTTCGCTGAATGGTTAATGCACTTCAACCATAACACTGGAAATAGCTTCACGTTGAGGACGTCCTACATCGGCCTGGCTCTCCACTCGTCGGAAAGGTGAGGCGATTTATTTTAATTATTTCTAGATTCCGAAGTTTTTTCACATCCGATTCGGATCTGTGTATATCTCATCTTTTCTGAGAGGAGAAGTCGGGCCTATCTGGGGTAATAAAACAGATTTTTAAAAGATATCTTTCCTCTGCCCGAAGATTTTCATTTACCGTATGATTAGTTCCCTCGAACAGCGACATTTATCAATCTCAAAAACCACACTGAAAAACCTCTATAATGCGTCATGTATTTGTGTTGGCCAAAGCTCAAAACATTATTTCTTAGGGTGTTGTCACATACGATGTTTTAATTTTTTCTCATGATAATAATTTGCTGAACCAAAGGTAATGTTTGTCCGCACCTTTAAAGCAGCTTATGCCTTTTTTACCATCTGCTGTTACGTGGCACAAAACAAACTGCTTAGTGATGCTACGAGTGACGTAGTCCATATTTTATTAAAACTTATCGATTTGCCTTCAAGACATAAAAAGCAAATTGTCAAGCTAAAAATGGTATTGGTATTGGGATGGAAGTAAAAAGAATCATAAATCATTGAATAAATGTCTAGTTTTGAAGCAAGCTATACTAGTACTGTACGCTATTGGGTGGGTTTTCTATTACGTCACCAAGTAATACCAAAGTATTCATGAAGCATGAAAACGCACCGTTCAGCGTGTAGTAGCTTATGAATATGGCTTACTTTTTGCTACAGAGAGGGATAGTATAGATGTGGGCACGGAACCCGCTGGTCGGGATATTGATGGCTGTGTTTGAAGTAATGTCAAAAGCACCCTTCCTCCATATCACTACAATGAAAGCTGATTTACCATTCATACCAAAATCAACGCCACAGTTAATCTACAAGATTCAATATAACCACTCTTATGGTAGACTGATAAGGCTTTAAGAATGACTTGAAAACAATTTAAGAGAAAACCCCCAAAATAACTAGCCAAGAACCAGTTGACCGCAACGTTATACGGCCCTCCGGAAGACTATTTCAAATCGAATAAGGCACCGTCCCCCTGAGTCGAACAAAGCCAGAATCCGCTTCTTTGAGAGGCGATGTCAATCCGTTTTCTAACTATTGACCCGGTCGAAGTGTCCTGTTCTACATTATTGTATAAATTTGCCTCCAATGTTTGTGGTGTGATAGGGAAAATTATTGGTCAGGATAATAAACAGCTGGTAGCTATGGCGCTTTCCAAACAGTTTGCTCTGTTGAGTCACCTTGGACACGCTCGTCCTGGCCAGTCTCGTTGCTCAAGTGTTGCTACCTTAATCGGTAATCTGTAGTTGCTTACCTGGAGGCGAGGTGCAGTGCCCTGCCATATCAAAAAGCCACTAGATTTTACCTTAGAGTAAGTAACCAACCTGGTTACTCTAAGATATTACAATGATATCACATAAATTTGGTAACCACGCTCCTCTAAAAACTACATGTATAGAATTGTTATGAAAGATCAGCCAGCTAAAATTGTGTGATTGCTTTAAAATGAGAAGTATCTTGGGTTTTAAAAAAGCGTTAGCTAAAACAAGCTACCAGTCGTACGCTTATTAGTAATCCATATTGGTGTCCTCGGGCGTATGTTATCACGAACTCAAGGTCAATGTGTCCTTGCATGTTTTCATGCTGTCCTTGACCACGACGGTCTTCGCGAACTAAGTAGGTTAATCAATTTTCTACAGAATTCGACTATTTCATTGAGGGTTTGATCAGCAGGAGTCTAAATGTGTCGCTCTGTACGTTGGCTAATCAGCATAGTGGGATATCCTGAAATTTCCATGAAATGATCTCAAGTACCCAAGAAGGTGCTGGAAATTCGAAAGACCATATTTTGCCACGCCTTCTCCCACGGGTGCATTCATAACACTAATTCAGATACACAACTTATCTGATTGTTCCAATTTCTAAGGTAATATTTTCTGACGGTTCCTGTTGGATCGGACAGTCGCTGATGATAGCTTGTGGTCTTTATGTCAGCTAATGGCTTGGCTATGGGTGTGAGAAAGTATCATACCAATGATTCTAATGAGAGGCTTCTCGATTCGAAGCGATAGAAAAACCATTTGTGCTCAACCGATTGCGCAGAAATTAGATAGAGGCCAGTATAATTAGAAAAAGGAAGCTCTGTATAGACAAGAAAATTAGATAGGACGCTTTACATAGACTTGTAAATTGGAGAGAGAACAGTCTGCATGTATGGGATGAGGGAACCTGTCGGAAATTAGAGAGAGAACGCTCCGTATAGACTCCACGTGATAATATTACCAATCATCCTGACACAAGCTCATGATTTAAACCCAGACTTATATTCACCGTCAACCAGATCCAATTTATCTGCCTCTCTTTTGATACCTTTTTCTGTAATTCCGCTCCTTTGTCGCGCCAATGAAAAGGCTGTGAATGGCTTACGATACGTATGGCGATAAATTCTTTGAAACGGTTTCTTTTTGCAATCGCCTTTTGAAATTTTCACTCGAAGTTATTAGAAATTTATGAGTGACTGATTGGCAGATTGGATCGATACTTTGATGTATAATAATTGTAGCAATTGGTATTGTTGAATTCGCTAACTTTTAATGAAGCAAGTCTTGGGACGATACATATGTGAATAACCTACGAGTATGAGTTCAAAATGTCTGGGGGAAATATGACAATAGTTTGAGATCTTTGCAGTCATGAATTGCCAACAACTCTAATACATAAAATTTGTAACTTCGAACAGTCAGCAGACTAGAGATTTATTGAACCCAGGGAGAATTACTTATTCACGAGTTGGATCGTAAACATCGAAATTGGAATTTCAATATTTGATATTTTAAAATGCAATCATAGCAAGTTTGTCTGTCTGAGTATATTTATAGTCAATAATGCCAATGTACAAGTGTTCGACTGAAAGGGTAAACACTAAAAAACTTGCATGCAAAATTCCATCGACCAACGCCAATAGCCAACAGTATACGACTGTTAAAATATTTTGAAATGATGAAATCCACGGTTCCCTATCGTTGCCAGAACCGAACTCTATATATGACCATATTCAGTACTTGTTTTGCCCGATTGAAAGGGTTTGACACACTTGGTAACGGGACGTCGAAAAACTCTTCGTCCGTGTTTTATATTCTCAAATTGTAAATAGCTTTTCTTCCGCGAGAGGTATCTTGCGACACCAGTTTTTAGGCATCATCCGACAATAGAAAGGTTACAAACTTATGCAAAAAGAAAAAATGCAATTTAAAATCCAAACCCATTGAATAAAATTTCATTTTTATGGGTTTCTGGCCACAAAGTATACAACTGAATGGTCATAAATTTAGAACGAGCATTCAAATGGGCGGCGGGCACTTTGAGTGAATTTGTCGCTTCGGAGAATTTTTACGAGTGCGGTTTTAATCGCTGTGGGCAAGAACGAAATATCGTAGAGAGCATTTCTTTAATTGTGGACACATTTTCCATTTCATTTAATTCATAGAGCCAACTTTTACTCCAGTGGTTTTTATGATGTTACTTTATTTGTTGTTGAAAAATAGAGCCATCAGGTACTTGGGATTTTTCGCGAGTGCAGTCTTCTGTCGGTTCTTTCAAAGGTCAGTTCGCGACCAATTAGAATATCTCAAATCAAACTACATTACAAGGCCGACAAAATAATTGTCTTGTGGTCAACATCAAATCGACCAACTTCTCATAATTCGAACTTTTGATGTTCATATAATTGATTGTTGCTTTGTGATTTTTCTTGGATCAGATATTCTTTTAGTGAGAGACCGGAGAGTATAGACCGGTAATGAAAAAAGCTCTTGCATGAGTAGACTATGGTTCACACTTAAATCGTTCCAATTTCGAAGCAATTTTGTTAATGTTAATCCACCAAATCGCCAGTTATACGCTATGAATTTGATAGATAGGACAACAAAAGACTTGTTTAGAAAAAAATGCCCGTTGGGTTTGTTGTTGGTAACACTATTATAGCACTCTATACACTGACACTGACCTTGAGTCATAAGACAAATGCATGCATATCATTAACATTTCTCTTGATTTGTCACCAGTCGCAGCCGGACATAATCCCAAAGTTATGACTGAGAGTAGAGCTCAATTACAACTGACGTAATCACTAGTTAGCACTGATTAGAGAACATCAATTTCCAATTGGATTACCAATAGAAATTCAATCACAAAACGAATGTAAATAGCGATATCCTTATCCTGTCATAATTCCCGTCATATTTTATCTCTAAATGTTGTTTACTTATCTAGAATCTGTTATGGTTACAAAGCCTGTGGTCTTGTTTTAGTGTGAGAACCATTGAGTTAGGGGTCCTACCATACTCATTTATTTCATGTTACTACACTTAGGGATCATCTCAAAAGTACTAGATGTCAAGAGAGATACATTGTATTTTCATATGGGGAAGGGGTCAGCCACTTCCCTGCCTAAATTTCTGGCATCATCCAAAATAAGTGTCAAACGAAGGCGAGACAAAAGCCGTTTTTCATCATTAAGGACCTTCCAAGGCATCACACTATTTTGAGATGATCCGCCCCCCTCCCCGTAGTACATCGGCCTGGTGAACGTGTCGAAAGAAAAAAAAATTCTGTGCAGTTTTAGATCACCCTTTGACAGGAAAAAATGTCACATATAAAATGCTATCAACGCTGGGAATAAATTTTCGCGACGCGCTAAAAAACGCATGTAGGTCACGCCTCCTTTTTCGTCAAGAAGGGGTTAATAAACACATCTGAAACCCTTGAAGAGACTGATTTCTGGTATGGTCAATGATAAACCTATATGAAATAGCTAATATTTTTTGCATAGCATTGTTCATGATGAAATACAACGTGCCTCAAGATGTTGAATATATTCAGCGATTTCAGCAACCGGTTGAATTCCGCAGTATGTTGTTTTCTCTTATGATTTAATGATATTCTAATTTCCCAATGTTTTTCGGCGATATGATATCAAGGAAGCTCTCAGCCCCGGAATTGTCGTCACAAAACAAGACTTTTTATTACATAAGTTATATAAAGTTATATCACTACATCAACTTTGATATTGGCATATGACAATCGATAATGATATCAGTGACATAGTTGAACCAGGCTAGTCCGGTCACAGGAGAGGAAGGATAAAAGCTGTTTAATCACTTAATGTTGGTATCTGTTACGAGTATTAGTTTGGTTTCAGGTAGGGAACAGTGTTTAAATCTGCTCTTCCTTCTTCTTCTTCTTCTTCTTCTTCTTCTTCTTCTTCTTCCTGCTGCTGCTTTGACCCTTCCAAAGGACGATTCAGAGGAAGTTGCTCACCATCGATCATATGATGGAAGACAAATCTAGTCGTACTGTTGAAACTTCAGTGTGATTGGCAGCGTAGCGCAAATGTAAAGTCCGTTTGCCAATCATAGCTGGGCCTATACGCAGGCTACTCTAATGCAGTAGGCTTTGGTTCTCAGTACTGACAGGGGTTATTTTCCTGCAAGACCGAGACCTTATCTTTCGCCCATTAACTATGAAGTATTAGAACTAATCCAAAAATCTTCTTCTTCGACTTTATTCGGTAACAACAGAAGTGCACCGTGTTCGTGATATAGATATTCCCTGACCTTTCTCATGAGCAATGAGCAAGGTCAGAGAATATCTATAACACGAACACGGTAAACAGTCCCACTATGCCAAACCCTTTTGTGAATCACTTGTTCGATTTTGGTATGTGCT